>NC_050523.1:22016902-22116362 GCF_002922805.2 Oryzias melastigma | reverse complement strand
AAGTGCGGGCCGCTGCGGTAAGCTCTCAGAATTGTTGCGGGTGTCTACAGGCTGCAGAACGCGTTAACCTTTGCTTTGGACGGGTTTGCTGCTGAATCGCTGCTGTATTTGACATTCTCGTGCTCAAAGCTCCAGACTGACATCATCATGTCAGGGAGCTCGCGGCTTAGCGCGCCGGTGCGACAATCGGGGGATGCTCTGACTCCAGATCGTCTCATCCTAGAACCGGAGCAGGCCCCGAACGCAGCCACGCGCCCCTGTCCGCGCGCCTCCCGCATACTGCCGCCTTCATTTCGGGACAGACGGACGGCAGCCGAACAGCTTGGCCAGCTGTTGCAGAGTTGACTCGATAGAAGACGGTGTGAAGGGAAACAGATGTCTACTCACTGACGATGTGTTCACAAGCAGCAATAATGAAAGTCTGTTTACAGAAATAGATGATGTGCTTGTCCTGCTGAACTTTACCTATCTCTGTAAACATTCGAATAAGAACGTGAAAAATCTGCTTTAGAATCAACATTCAATAGTATGTATTTAACAATTAATCGACTTAATTGATTAATTGATTTCTATTCCTACGATCCAATCAAATTGATCTTTCAGAGGCAATTTGTTAATCAAATCGATGTACATGTGTAAAATCATTTCAAAATGAAGTAAATCAATTATATAGAAATTTGAAAATACCATTGGGATTGAAGTACATTATTTTACTCTAATGTAAAAACCACCAAGTACTATCACAGCACAAAAACTGATCAATCATCATTACAGTCCAATGTGTGGAAACACTGAATTTAGCAAAGACATGTGACCATATATTGTGATGTGTTAAAGTCAAGTCCTGGGGACCAGATCGTACATCAGGAAGGGCAGGGTTAATAAAATTGATTAATCAATTTGAATTGAGTTAAGCTTAATAGATCAATAATCAATTCTTAAAAATAGAGATCAATTTAGAACTTAAAGCTAAAGTCTGTTAGCATGATGCTAACGTTTAATAGGATTTCCCATAGGACGGCTAACGCTTGGTCAATCTAAACATAAATTGCTGACTTAACATCTTTATAAACTCACGGGCATGAAATTTCCAATCTCTTTTAGGAAATATTTTTAAAGTAACCATTTTTTTTCTTTTTGTTTTTGAAAAAAAAACAAAGTGGCTAAACTGAAATGCCCTCCAAGAGAAGCAGAACAATGTTTATATTCTTAGTGATATGAACATTTTTGTTGGAACTTCTACTTTAGAGAAACCATGTAACACTATTAACAATCTCATTATTTCACTAATAAATGTTACAGTATGTGAACTGGATCAGATTATTATAAATTATTCAAAACATAAAGTAGATTATTAATGTATTTCTAAACCAATGAGTCTAAATGTGTAAACTCGAAATCAAATTGTATCGAATTTAATTGAGAGGATCGAAAAACCAATCAGAATCGTTTATGGAATTTATTATCGATATCCAGCCCTAATATCCGTCCCTCCAGATCGTTTTATTTTATTGTTATTAATGGTCTGATGTTATCTTGCACTTATTTCTAACTTGTATAATTTCGAGAATATTATATTTTTATGGAGAGTAAAATATTGAAAGGTATTTTTAAACTTCAAAAATGTAGTTTAAGTGTGTCTAATAAATGTTTTAGGCCCGAGACCTAAGGTGTTTTTGGATTTTGGCTCCCTGTGCGATTGAGTTTGACACCCCTGACATAGAGAGTCAGAAACTAAAGGTTTGTCAAACAGAGAAAACCTTCACCCGAATTATTCACATAAGCCTCTTTAATTCTGCACTTTTTGTTGGATATTTATTTTAATTATTCTCCGTTTGGAGGGCCAAATGAAGGGGATTAGGCTGTTGTTTTGTTATTACCTTTGTTAGTTGTCACAGTTTTCTGGTTTTATGTTTTTGTGTTGTTTCTGTACATCTGCAGTTGAGCTTCTTGTTACTCACTACAATGAAAATTGTTTTTTTTTGGTGTTTTTAGCATGTTCTTGTGCCATTTTTTTTTCATGATGGCGAACATATGAAAATTGAAAATTAACCTTTAAATAGCATTTTTGAGTGTTTCTTTATTCAATTTGTTTTGAATTACCTTCAATACAACATCAACAAAAAATGGCGGAATGGCTTGTTATTAATTTTCTATATTTCTATGTTTAATCCCTTCACTACTCACTATACAGTATTGAGTTTTTTTGCCATTTTGTAGTGCTGTCCGAATCTAAAATTCCAAAATTAAGCACCCAAGAAATTTCCCAGAATTCTCTGTGAAAAACCATCGTAGATCTATGTTCCCTAGATTGGCGAATATAGACCACAATGCATTGGGTTTGAACAATTTTAGTAAAAATGTTATTCTTATTCATCTATTTACAAACCCTCCACATTTTAATTATCAGAACACAATAGATGCATAGATAGACTTGGTAAAGACTAGGTAGTCATAGGTAATCGCTGACATCATTTTTTGCCGTTAATTGTGAGCATGTTGTCCAAACTGCTTTCAAATTCCAGGGCACTAGATAGTTTTTTAAGTAGTTAGGGTGTAGGGAGGGAATTAGGACATACCTTAGTGTAGATGACAGTAACTGTGAGTAGGAAGGATCTCCTGTATTAGTGTTGCACTGGATTTGTGTAACTGGAGACCGTCTGTTGAGGAATCCCCGCTTTATAAAGGGGATAAACAAGCTTTTCCAGTTTTCTGGTCCAGTGGTTCTCCTTTCACCAAGTATTCTTCTGTAGACCATCAGCTCTAGAGACTCCAGAGTACAACCCGGAACAGTGCTAACCTTCTTTATCAGTTTTATAAGTCTTCTTCTCTAATGCGCCTACCCCGTTAGATGATGGCAGAAATGTTTGATAGTCATATGCAATAGAGAAAATACAAATATAAATGTAGATTTCTCAAGTATCCTTGTTTTAAAAGAATCCAAGATCATAAAACATTATAAACACTTCATGTACTCAGTAAGAAGCAGAGAAAATGAAAAGCAAACAGATTAGCAGACCAATGCTGCATAGAGTGGTTAGAGTCCGGTGGGGACAGAGTGTCATAGTAGCTTCATCCATGTAACAGACAGGAGGGGTGTGGAAGAAGCTATTCTGGAGCTTGACCTGGCCTGGGGACTCTGCCGTCTCCTTCAAGATGGAAGCAAACTAAAAGGAAGCTCTATGATGGATGGGTTGAATAACCTGCACCACGGGGGGCAAACGAGGGATGTGAATGTTGTGGATGTTTTTAATGAAAGGGAGGGAGATACCAGCAGTGATTTCTTTAAGTGTACAATAGAAGGGTCTGTGGTAGTTATTGACTATATATCAGAACTGGACTGAGTGACCACTCCCCCCTCGTGCTCCTAGAAGGCAAAGTCCCATAGACTTTGATAGAGAAAAAAACAGCTTTAACTCAGTCGTTCTATTGATCTGATACATTCTTTGAACATCTCCTGGCCATTACTAGTTTTTTTTTTTTCAATTTTTTTTCTTTATCAAAGTTATTTGAGTTATAAACTGACCAATCAGATGCCTCAGTAGAAGCATGTGGTCCCTGCTTTGAAAAGGTTTTGATTGACAGATTTTCTCGAGTCTGCTTTCAGTAGAAGCTCCCTCCTTATTGGCGACGGTAGTTGCCATAGAAACATTGATTCAGACCAACTCTGACCAATCACAGCTAACTAAGTTCATGTGGCCCTAAATGGTGGCGTCCGTATTGTGGAAAAATGGCGACTGAATTGGCTTCATTTCATTGGAGCTGGAAGTAAGTCATTTTCTACGGATGGTGTCACAGTCAGTGGTTGAAGGAGGAAAGGCATTGCTACCACACAGTAATGAGGCTCGCAAGTTGTACCGATGCCCTTGAGGGGGGGCTGGGACACTCCCTCCTCACCTTTTAGAGACAGACAGGAGGCTTGAAGAGGTGGAGGTGAAGGAGAGACTGACACCGATTGATGCTGCTGAAAATGTTGAGTCAGCACAGAAATCAAGATGGAAGACGAGGCTGTTGAGATGAGACAGGAAAGCTGTAGGTCAGGGAGGACAGGAGGCGTCTTTGGCTGTTAAGCTTACTTCTCAAATGGACAAATTGAAGAGCGTTTTCAGCTTATTGCGTCTGCATCTCATTTGAATTGATCTCTTAGCCCTCCATATAATGAATGGTTCTTACTGTCAAGCTGTTAAATACTCACACCATCTTGGCTAGGCCTGCATTATAAATTGAAAATTTATTGACGACGCGATATCAGCGATATATCAATACGCGTATCGCAAAAGATGTAGTAAACCATGATAAATGGGGACATTAAACGTTTACACACATGCATAGACAGAAAACCCTTTTTTTTTTTTTTTTTTTAAAGCCTAAAATTGTCCATATTAGTTTTTGCCAGTACTACCAGGAAAGTAGATAGCTGTTCTTTGGAATGGCTCATGTTGACTATTATTCAAATAAAAGTGTTGCAATGAAATGGAATTATGTATAAGTTCTTTTGCTATTTTTTCATGCATGACAAGTCATATTGTCATTGCAGTATTAAGCACTAACATTGCAGATTGCACGTTTTCCTCATATCAGGCAGCATTAGTCTTGGCATTGAGGTTATCTCTGAATTAATTTTTTGCACGTAGAACAAAGAAAGAATTTTTTTTTTTTTTTTCCATCCATCCATTTTCTGAACCCACTGAATCCCTTTTGGGGTTTACAGGATTGCTGGAGCCGACCCAGCCACCATTGGGCAAAAGGCAGGACGCGTCCTGAATAGGTCACCAGTCTGTAGTTGACTGACATCTGAGTTAAGCAAATCCAATGTTTTATTTTCTCTCATAGAGAAAATTACAATGGCCAACACGACTCACATAAGTGCAAAAGACAACACAACTACAAAGGCGGAAGCATGACGACAAAAGCCAAGAACACAACGAAAAAAGGGTACGAGGGACAGGAGATAAAATGAATAACTTCAGGTAAACATAGATTACAAAACAATTCTCATACAAATCACTGAAAGTCAGTTATTCATTTCCGTTGTGTTTCACTTCCGTCGTCTTGTCGGCTTTTGTCGTTATGCCTCGGTTTTTTTAATTGTGTTTCAGCTTTTGTCATCATGCTTCGGTCTCTGTCAACATGCTTCAGCTTTTGTCACTGTGCTTCGGCTTTTGTCATCATTGTGTCAACTTCGTTATCATCCTTCTGCTTTTGTTGTCATGCTTCGACGTTTGTCGTCGTGCTTCAGCTTCTGCCGGTGTCTTGTTAGCTTTTGTCGTTATCTCATTGGCTTTTGTCGTTTTGTTTTTGGCCTTTGTCGCTGTGCTTTCACTTTTGTTGTCGTGTTGTCTACTTTTTACTCCATGCATCGGCCTTTGACGTTGTGCTTTGGCTTTTGTTGTGCTGTTGGCTTTTGTCATTGTGCTATGTGTTGTGTCTTTCACATTCATGTTAGCCGTGTCGGCCACTGTACAAGATGGGTAAACTGTTGAAACATTGGGAGTGTAGGAATAGGAGACGTTTGGCTCAAATCTAGATATTTATCTCCAAATCCTTTGGGGTGTTGCATTTGTTGCTGAGCCAACAGGATCATCATGCTGAGGTAGCATTAGCTAAATGTGGAATATACTGCCATTGGAAAAAGGAATTTTGATAAATATGTCGAACAAAAATGTACAGCTAATAGTTTTATATTTGGAGTGCAGAGATGACATTTCACTGCAGTTTGGAATTGTAACACTTTTTTTTTGGATAGCACTCTTATCACACTAATTTCTCTTTTGTCACTCCTCTCTTTCTGAAAGTCAAGCAAAGACACTCTGGTGTTCAGAAAATGCTCTTGAAGCTGGGTTTGAGTTAAACATGCTGGATTTGGAAAACTTTAATGGGATCTTTGTCAGATTTCAAGGTCATGGATCTTTTCAGCAGAAAGGCTGATAATCCCTTATGACCGTTCGGAGAAAAGCTTCAAACTTTTGTTTTTTTCCTTTCTATTTTATTTACTGTGGCCCTACATTGACTAGGGGTGTGCCAAATATCGATTTTGCAAAATATTGCGATATTTTGCTACATTTAGTCCTGCGATTGATTCTCGATGGGTTCTCACCAAGTATTGATCTTTTATTTTTGGTTGAAGATGCTAAATAACGTTATATTTGTCATCCTTTAGTGAAACATTTCTTTGGAGGTAGATGGATGTGTTCAAAACTGGATGTTGTGGGCACCAATGTGCCTGGCAGCTTCTTGAAATATTCAGTTATTTTCTGTTGTTTTTACAACAATTTTGCACCAAGTGATAGCACTGCTGTTCATGGTTATTATTGTTAACACTGACTTTCACAGATAATTCCAATGCCATTGGTGTCTTGTCAGAGACAGTATTACTGATTTCAGGAATGTTGCACAAAAGTGTCTATTATTTGTTGCACAAGTTGTTTATTAATAAATGAGGATATAATTTCCTAAAAAAATAATTGTTCTATATATTATGTTATTAGAGATGATTTTTACCAATTATCACAGTATTGTGATATAATCGATATCGTGACTAAGACATGTATCGCGTATCGTAAGTAATCCTATAATTCCCAGTCCTAACATTGACATCGACCTCTTTTTCAAAAATCACCCTGGAAATTGTGTTTCAGTTTTAGTATTTTTTTGGATTCTAGAAATGTCCTTCAGCTGCTTTCTCGTAAACCACATTTTTGTTATAGTTTCATCTGTGGACACCCTGTTCTGTTCCTCATGATGAATCCCACACCGGCTTTTGATACTGTGGAACATTCAGTTCTCATGTTTCAGTCGATTGGTCTCTGTGGGATTGTCCTCCAGTGGTTTAAGTCCAATATGGCTAACAGGACCTTTCCTGCTTTCATAGACAACTTTTCTTTTTCCACTGCTTCTCTGACCTCTGGTGTCCCTCAAAGCCCTCATCTTGGTCCAATGCAGTTTCCTCTATACTGTTTGCAATTTGGCTCAGATCTTTTTTAAACTGTTTCTCTTTCCATCTGTCGTTTTGTCCTTAACCTTATATTGCTGTAGCACATGAAGCAATGGCTTTCTCAGACTTTTTTACACCTACATAAAAGTGAAACAAAGTTCATCAGAAGCTCAGCTCCCTCACTGACACTGCACTTGGTCAGCTTCTTTAACACCACAAACCTGTGATTTCTAATTTAGGAGTGAGATTCAGTCACTGCATGAAGTCTGAAAAACGTATTCACTCCCTTGTTAAAATTGGATTTTCCAGCTCTGTCTTTTAGTCAAAGTGTGGCTATTCACAATCCAAACTGATTTATAAAAAGCTGTTACTACTTTTACACGTTTTAAGATTGATAATTGAAACTCTTTTAATGTTGGTGTGAACAGCCCTAATTGTGTAAAACTGCTGCAAAGACGTAAATAAATACTCGGAGACAGAGCAACATCACTCCAATTTTCCAGGGCTTTTTAGAGTTTGTTTTATTTATTTTTATCTATTTACTGCTCAGTGTATTTGATAGGGAAATTTTACATTAATGAACATCTATCCACACAGTGATAGATTAATATATGCTGGATTATTGCAATAATGCCAATTAACATTCATAGTCCATAGATAGGATAAAAGCAAAACCATAATGACGTAATGGATAAGACATTAGATCACACTGAAAGCACATCAACAAGACACCGAACGCGACCCATGCGTCAAGGGTGTCCAATGTAACGTTTAGTGAATGTAAGGCAGCAGTCTGGCAGCAAGGTGTTTCAGGCTTGAGCATTTGGCGCAAAGTGGTGTTTCCAGAGTTCTAATATCTGGAACTTTGGCAAAGAAGAGGAGTCACATCAACCAATCAGGAACTCGGCTTTCTCCTGTGACACGTTGACAACGTGGCCAGCATGAACTTAATTATATTTTTCTTAATTGCATTAAGACAGTAATAAAAAAATTGTCTAATTGTATTCTTATTTTAAATTTTTCCTTCCTTGGAATAATACAGGACAGGAAGTCTTTAAACCGGGTCGCAGAGAGATAGTAGTATCGCAGTTATTAATGTCCTCAATGCATTTACCAGAAACCTCGGTCTCCTGGTATCAATGTAATACATATCTGTGTGTCATCTGCATAGCTATGGTAACTAATGCTTTTCTTCTTTATAACCTGGGCCAGTGGGAGCATGTAGATGTTGAATAGAAGTGGCCCCAGAATGGAGCCTTGGGGAACTCCACATGTAATTTCCTCTTTTTATCTTTTTGAGCTTATTAAATTCTTGACTGATCAGCAGCGGCTGGAATAGATTTTGTGTGGCCATTTTAAAGCTCTCTGCCTCCCGTATTGCATTCCATCACAGGTTTGCCTGATTATAAACTCAGGAATCACATCATTAAATTACCTTTTAATATTTAACACCACTGCAGCATTTCTTGTTTTTTATGATTTATGTCTTTTGTATTTCAGTGCTACTAAGCACTGTTTTTATTGAAAACACTTTAGTTCAACAGTGGTCACTGTAAAGCTCTATTTAAGATAAATCTGCAACCATCATTAAATGCCCCCCCTCAATTTGCCTCCCTGCCCTCCTTTCCAGGCCTGTCCATCACCTCCTTAGCTTGTGCTTCTGCCTCCTGGGCCTGATCTGCACACACATGCCACAGGCTTTGGTCCTTTGTGCTCTGCATATCACTCCCCTGATCACTCTCCCTTTGTGGCCTTTCTCGCCGTGAACCAATCAGTGATCATCTCCATAGTAACCACATCCACTGTCCCGCCTATGGTTTTCACAAGCAGCCCTGGGAGCATGTTGCTCAACAATCGACATCAAGGCAGTGCTGGCGCTCGCTCTTGGACTGCTCCCACCGCCAACCAATCAGAGAGCAACCCCGCCCCCTTCTGAAAGCGATTGATCCACAAAATAGAAGAACTAGTAGCTGTGGGTGTAAAGCCCTGACAAGTTAGCCTAAACGGTTAAGCTACATGTGGTAGTCAGAAATGGTCAGCACCATGAACCAATCTACAGAGATTCCAACAATGAATCCTGTTTTAAAGGTATTTGGCCTGTCTCACCTACATATCAGAAACAAATCTGCTCTAAAAAGTATGAAGTCTTAAAGAATAATTTTAACAGTTCCACAAGTAATAAAAAAAGTGTAGCTTGCTATGCTGCATCTTGAGCAGTTATTGGTAGCTACATCCACAACTTCAACACCTCGACTTTTATCTCTAAGCTTTTATGAAAAAATGTGTTTTGACTTGATTTTAAGACTTGACTGAACCATTGACTCTAAAATACAGAAATTAAGAAAATAAAAAAAATATTTCTTATACAGTCAATGGACTGAACCAAGCTTAGAGACATGGGAACAGGGGCCCATAAATGGCATGTGTGAAGTTAGCCTCTGCTAACCTTTTCGTGTTCGTTGATGAGGAAGAAAGTGATCAAAAAATTCAATCGAAATTTAGTTAATTTAATGAGAATTGGATCAAACTTGCACAGAGATCTCTGGGTCTTGGGGCATACAAAGACAAAAGACTCATAAAATCAAGTTCACTTATATACCCTGCAGGCGGGCCTGCAGTCTTCTGATCAGAGGTTTACCACTCTACCAGTGCGTAACTATGAGGTTCCAGTTGTGCAAAAATATGTTTTTGGTTTGGTCCTTCATAGCAAGGCTTGAACATCCTCCACATGATCCGGAGAGAAGGAGAACTCAATGCTGACTAACAGAACACTGTTTGCTCTAACATCCAAACCTTAGTCACGACAGCCTCAGGAACAGAGCTGTGATTATGCTGGCCTTTGAGGACCAGGACATGGTCAAGGTTATTGACCGTTTTTTTCTGCTGCTTATTACCTTAGGGGGGTGTAATACACACAATGTTTTTAAAACTATGTTTTCTAAATGTGCACTTGCTGGCAGTTAGAGGGTTGAAAGGATTTTTGGTTTGATGGAGATAATATGGAAAAAGCCCCATTTTGAATGGGATTAAGCAGTGCTTACTCACATGATTGTTTTTCACACATTGTTGAGCAATATTTGGATGAAAACAGATCTGAAGAGGAACAGATGTACCAAACCCAGTGAGGTAAAAAAAAAATCTAAACCAAATTGAAATACGTTTTATCAAAATGAATGTAGAGGTTAGCACGCTTGTCTGTGTGGAGTTTACATGTTCTACCCGTGCATGGGCGAGTTTTCTCCCACAGTTTTAGGTCCATAAATGATTCTAAACTTCCCATATTTGAGAATGCATAACTGTGTAGCCCTTCAACAGACTGGTGAACCATCCAGGGTGTCCCCCGCCTTCACCCAACAGGAGCTGGGATAGGCTCTGGTGACCCCGTGACCCTGAAATGGATTAAAGTGGGTTTGGGAAATGGATGGATGAGTGGAGTCACGGGCGGCAAGCAATCAACCCCCTGTGGTGCTGCCGACATGGCATGCCCCAAATGCTTTGATACGAGTGGGCCCTCACTGGTTAGATGCTGGTGTGGACACAGCAGTGAACGGTTTGACCCATTTGTCCCTGGGAAGAATCAGCCTAACTGCATTCTCCAGGCACTGTCACTGTCATTCCTTGTGTTGTTATGATTTGTGGTGCTGACCCTCTGGCCAGTTCGACTCTGGATTAATTCTGGTGAACTCTGTTTCTTAGCTAGTATTAGTTTAAGCACAGAAAATCCTGCACAGCTGGAAACACTTGTGTTGTTTAAGTCCATGAGATTGTGATGAAAGGGATTCTTTAGATCCTGTTCACAAAGTCCAATTAGCCAGAAGGTTAACACCAGAAAATCATAACAACACAAGAAATGAAAGTAAAAAAACTCAACATTTATCCAGAAAATATTGACACGGCTCAAAGGAATGATTTTTGAGGAAAACTATGTTTTTCGGCTCAGAGAAACAAGTCAACACTTACCACTATGACAGTGTTGAACCTTTGTGTGGAGTAAGGAAGTCTAATGCTAACAATAGGCGCACTTAAAAGCTTTAATTTTGTTCATAAAAACGTATATTCTGAGAATCTTAAAGACCCACTCCAAAGAAAATAGTGTTTTATGTATTTTTTGTACGTTCTTGTAGCATTTTTCTCATTATAGAGGACATATATGAAATCATTTAAGATTAAATTGCATTTCTGAGTATTTCTTTATTTAAATCGTTTAGAATCAGGAGCAGATAAAAACCTGCAGTTTGAAAGAAATTCAAGCTTGTGGTGCAGCAACTGCAATGGGTGGTCCAAAGTCTCCCTGCTCTCCTACAATTCTGATGTATCCACTTGCAGACAGCTAGATCCATGTACGTCTTTGTTGTCCTTGTCTGAGCTAGAACCTGTTTCCGGCTGGATAGCTCCAATATTGCCCGCCATGTTTGTGCTAGGCTAATGTTAGCTTGGGACTTTTGAGGTGCTATAAGCTCGTGTCAAGAAAGGGTTGATAGAACTTAGCTGGGCTAACTTCCATACCGACAGTCCCACCGAACAATTTTACAATAGAAAAAATGTATATTAATAGTGAGACTTTGGTTAAGAATTGATTAATTCCGGTTGTGCTAATTGATGTTTGAGCTTTTGAGAGGTATTTGTCGAAATGACAACCTGTTTTTTATATATATATTTAGTTCCAAGCAGGATTGGATGTTATTATGAAAACACTAACGCAGCTAACATGTAGCAGTGTCGAACTGTTTTTATTTTTACGTGTTGCTTACAAGGTTAGGAGTTACTTTAGATAATACAAACATGGCTAGCATGTAGCGTGTTACAAACAAGTTCTAGAATTACTAGCTGCATTTCCATTGACTATAAAATAGCATAAATTGGATTTCAATGGTAAAATTGTCTAATGGGAAGACGACAATTAAAAAAAAAAGACTTGCATTCATCAACAAAAACGTTTTTGTCCTCGGAGAAGGTGGATTTTAAAGTGTATTGAAATTCACATGTTTTACAAAACTGCAATGGAAACACTTTTTTCTAATAAAATGAGTCACGTGACCAACAACCGCATCCCACGCTTAGCTGGTATCTAGTTAGGACTTCATCCAAACCTATATAGCTTCCATGACCTGAATAAGACGCCGACGTCTCCTTTGATGGATGATGATGACTGAAGTATTGTTCACACTCATCGCCATGTTTTTAATTAACATCGCATGAGTTGGTTTGTGTTTATTCGCATAATTATGATTGAATGGAAAATAGCAAATGATAGCAAAATTGTGTTGTTTTTAAATTTGATACAGGTTTTGTGCATATGTGTAATGAAAACACAGCTATAGTGTACACAGTTGTTAAAGTCTGACAGACTTATCTCTGACCTTTTCGTATATTTTCATTCCGCCTAATATATGACATAAGTTTAAAAATAGACATTTCATACAATAATTTTCATAATGGAGTCCAAAATATTCTTGGATGCTGTGAGGAGGCACCTCAGGCGCCTGCTTGCACAGGTGTAACCACATCTCAGTCCTGTTCTGTGTGCCATCTGTGCAGAAGCTAAAGCATCTGTCCTACACGGGCCGTGTGTGTTCATGAGTGTGTCCAGGGATACAAATAATGACCACAAAAGTTGTCCTCTCCTCCTGTGTTTTATAGAACAGCCTGCTTTTCTTAATAGTGCGTTCATTAATGAACACACTTATACAAAGAGATGCACCAAACCATCCACATCTGTGGTCTCATCTCGTATTGGGCAGAATTCACTGTGTTGTATGTGACAGGGATGTTTTATGGCCTAGGATGGTTCATTTTGTCCTTTTTCCCCAACATTGTCTTAATCAACTTTAAAAAATACCAGGAAGAAAAAAAGGACGTTATTTGTTTCTCCTATGTTTTCATCTAAACAAAGAGGAAATGACTATTAAGCCTTAAAAATAACTCTAAAAACAATGCATCATATGTAACCTTTGCTGTCTTTCTACTAGGGCTGTGAACATTAACGCACACGATTAATCAAAAAGAATTCATGCGTTAATGTTTTAACGCAAATTAATCGAAGAAACAGTCCTTCGCTTTACCTCGGAGGTTCAGATTTCCATGGCGTGCGTTAAAACATTTCTTCGAGTATTACCCGCTTATACCATAATCATGTACAAAAGAGATAAATATTCAATCAGTTTTTAGTGCTTTATTCTTCTATTTTTGATGTTTAGGTCACTTTTTCACAAAAAGTGGATTATTTGATCCATGTTCTGTGCCTTATTGTACAAATAGACTTTACCTGGTAAAACATTGTGATTAATCCCAACACAAGTGCGATTAATCAGATTTTTTTTTTTTTTATTGATAGACAGCAGTAATTAAAGTAAATGTTCTAAATGGAGAGTTTGGTGCAGGATTTATTTTTGTGATTATTTACTGATAATAAGTGGTTGGTAGTACTGAGACTTTAAAGAAAAAGTTATAGCGATTAATCGCAATTAATTTTTTCCAGGTTTGGGATTAATTAGTTTATTTATTTTATTGATTCCTGGCCCTACTTTCTACGCTTTCCTTTTCTCTCTAAGGGATTTTTTTTTAATAAAAATTCCCTTATATTCTTATCTGGAGATTTTTATTTCTTCCCATGGTTTGTAAATGTTCCTAAGTTTCTGATGCTGTTACTGCGCAGTCTCCTTGCAATCGTCTGCATCAAGTTTATTTCCTCACCGCCGCCTGCTTGTCTTCTGTATCCATGCTGCTCTCTAAGAAAACTTCCTGCTCTGTGCTGTTTGGAACTCCACAAGGAAAAATCTCCAAAAGACGAGCAGGCTCCCCACAAGTATCATGTGTGCACACTAAAAACACCGAGCACGTAGATGTGATTTGAGTAAAGAGAACTCCAACAGTGCGGACTCAACTGTTCCAGTTAATATTAGCTGATGATGTTTTTGCTTCAGACTGAAGGACTTTTGAATCTTTAGTGGTAGAGACTCTAACAAATGTCCTGCCAGGTTAACCAGAGCGCAGGCGGAATCCGCTTCACCTCCAGTTCACACCAGACGCGTATTTTTTCCCGATGGTCGACAGGCTCTTCTACTCAGCTGTGGTTATTTAGAGCTTCTACAATTAGTTTGACATCGTCCATCTCGCCTTGTCTCCAACTGCTCTCTGCCTCTCTCTCATTGGTTGTGTTTTTAGTGGGGCAGTGAATGTTGACGTGTTAACCTGCGCAATTAATAAAACATATTTAATTTGTTAATATTTATTAATCGCACTCAGGCGTCCTGCCGTGCAGCTGTGAAATCAGCATAATAAAACTCCGTCTAAAATAAACTTAAACCTTTTTACATTCTGTGCTGGAGATTTTTTTGAATTTCAGAAATTATTTGTATAAACTCTGACTCCAAATAATTTAAAGTAGACTAGTTTAATAGTTGATTAGTCGACTAATTGTGGCAGCCCTAATCGCAATACTGGTCACAAATATTGTAGATCGCGAGTTTTCCTCCTATAGTGCAGCACAACCACTGGTGGTGTCCGACACCAGGGCTCCATCTAGGGATGTCACAATCCTCAGCTTAAACTGAGCCATATCCAACAACATTGAACTGAATTGTGGGAAAAGTGTATCAAAGCATTCCTACTGCAAACGTTTATGTCTACGTTTAAGGGTCAAATGCATATTATGCTAAATTTGATTTATTATTTATTGTTTCATTACAGCACAACTGAAAGCTTTTAAGAATGTATGCTTTTTTGTTGTTGTTTTTGTAATACACACATTATGAATTAAGCCAAAACAAAACTGTGACCCAAGAATAAGGTTTGAATCGAATCCTGAAGAAGATTCCATCTTTAGTTCCATATGGAAGTATTCTATTAAACTCTGATGACCAATTCTTGTTGTGCTGCTGGATGAGGCTGGAGAATCATCAAAAGTATCAGACTATCTTTTAATGAATAGCTTCTTACAATCAGTGGATTGTAATAACCGACCACGGAGAATTCAGAGCTGCTCTGTGCTGTGCAGTGAACGCTTCGTCAGCGGTGAAGTGGGTCGGATCATCAGCTGATTTTGTTTACATGTAGGATGACCTTAATTTTCACAGTACACAGTGCAAGTTAGATGATCACAGATCTAGACGTTGTTGTGTATTGAGCCCTTAGCCTCTGGCATGATACATTGCCAGTGAGGGAGAATGTTCATTTTATGTCAAGCTTTTTGACAACGTGAGTTTATACTTGACATAATTTCTTTCTGGTAGAACACAATAGTTTTCTCTGACTCTCCTTCCACGATAGCATGAGAACACTATCTGCAGCACATGAAAGGCAAAAGAAAACAAACTACCATTAAAATATTGGGATGCAGCCGAGGACCTGTTTCTTCCAAACTTTTATATTAAGTCATCCCTAAATGTTTGCAAAAAGGGTTAAAGCCCCACATTGGTCTAGGTCAGGGGTCGGCAACCTTTAACACTCAAAGAGCCATTTGGGTTGATTTCTTGCTGATCACAACCTATTAGGAGCCACAGAGTCGTAGCTCACCCTTATAGAAATGAGACACTGATTTGTATTTATTTTAATATTTCCTATCATAATACATATAAATGAATTATTGTTTTTAGCATTAAAATAAATCTATAAAAAATAGCCCTTTTTCAAAATATAACCTTTTGACAAAGGTTATGACTTCCTTTCAAAATAAGACTTTCTGCGTTCCATAAGGTCATCTCAATGAAGCAAATATAGGAAACCAAGTAAAAAAAAATTATATTTTAGTTTGTGGTTAATCTCTGCCAGAAATGCATAACTTAAAATTTAATGAGCTAATTTAGTGACCCTTACTGTTTTTTTAACCTTTAGGGGGCACATCAATTTGCTCAAAAATAGAAAATCTGCCTAATAGCTGTTGATATGAATTTTGGTTGTGTCTACTGACCTCAAATTGATTTTCTGTTGTAAATCATGATCACAAATCTGTCAAAATATTGAAACTTGACTTTGTTAAACGACAAACTACTCGATGGATTGTTGGAATATCGTGGATGTTCTTAAACAGTTTGTGAATGGATAGAACAAAGTTTGAGTTTACTTTTTCAATTTACTACTTATTTTTTTAACTTAAGTTACTATTTAAAATTAAAGACAATTTTTTTTTTTTTTTTTAAATCAGAGAGCCACAATGGAGGGGTAAAGGAGCCACTTGTGGCTCCGGAGTCTCAGGTTGCAGACCCCTGGTTAGGTCCAGTCTTTAAGAGCCTGCTAGACATTTCCTTACCATTATCTTTAACCGTAAATTATAAATGTTTTCAGTGAATTAATATATTACAATTTGTTTACATCGATGCTAAATCAGCGATACTTTCCAACAGTAGGTAAAATTCCTCTCCCTCTCTTATTTTGAATTGTAAATGGCGTCTTAAAGCTCCATACTCCCATTTACCCATTCATACACTAATGACAGCTCCACTGACACCAACCTTTAACCATCAGGAGCAATGAGGGCTTCAGTGTCTTACCCAAAGACACGTGGACACATGGGTGGGCTAGGTGGGAACCAAACCCTCAATCTTCCAATCAGAGGTTCATCACTCTACTTCTGCACCACCAAATGAAAGGGAAATACATTTTAAATTACTAAAAAGCACAAAACTGATGTGTATTTTGATTTATTGAAACATTTATAATTGAAGAATCTGAAAAAAATCAGAATCAAATCGATTCAGGTTCTTGTGAATCGAATCGTTTCTGGAAATTATAACCGATACCAGCCCTAGAAATGGTACTAGTCAGTCCTGCCTAATGGGTCAATTTTGTAATTAAAACGCTCAAAAGTTCAGTCTGGCCCGGTCCAGTCCGGTCTGGACCACTCAGTGGAAACGAGGTTTAATAGTTAGTGTTCAGACCCAAGTGGTTTCTTTATGCCCCTGGTGCTAAAGGGTCTCCAAGGGCTTCATAATTAGTCAGACGAGGTCACAATTTATAAAAATAAAACAGCAGTGCTAGCTTTAATTATAAAAGCCAGGGTGTCATAAAACAGTGTAGACTTTACCATAGTACACGACCCAAATCCAAAGAGATGCTAATGCTAGTCATTTTCTGATTTCCTAAAAGCATGTGGTGCATGCTTCACACAGGCATCTCTTCACAAATAACATGTGTTGTTTGGTACTCATCGTTCACTCAGATGTAGTGTTCATGAAATAATATCAGTAAATTAATGACTAAACTTAATCTTTTAAATGGAAAGATTGTAGTAAAGTATTGATTAGAAGATAGTCTGAGAATGCTTTTAGTCAAGGAAGTAAAAGTAGTAAATTCTGCACATGAGAAGTATCAAATTAGCTCAAGAGCCCCACTGGCTCCAGTATTCAAGGAACCCGAACGACAGCGTTTTTTTGTTCTCTCAGGCAGGAAAGACCCAGTTATTTGACCCCTGACTAACGGCTCCTTTGTTTGCATTATCCTGGGTCAATAAACACCAAGAAAGCTCTGCATGCTGCTTGAATTCACATGCAGGTCATAGGAAGCAAAACGTTTCCTCTGTGGTCTTTGCTGTTATTCATATACTAATAAATATCAAACAAATCAGCATAGATAATTATGTTTACAAGAAGCAGTTTGGGGTACGTTAAACAGTATATTTAAACAAAAAAAAGATTCATATCTCAGTTGAGGCCTCTTAGTTCACAATATAACCCTGTGCGTGTTAGTTTCAGAAGGATGAAGATGTCGGACTATGTTTATAATGATGAGAGGAATAAAGGCCCTCAAGTTTACAGAAAAATTCCAAAAAACGATTTATTTAGAGATTGGAGGGTTTTTACAACTTTCTGATTTGCGTTAATAATTGATCTTTAAATTTTTTTTTGTGACAATCTGCTTAGTACAACCCCATCTTCTTTTAGAGATTGTTTTTAATTATGCTGCAAATTGCTCCAAAATAAACATGGAACTGTACAAAAAGCTAAATTCCTAGTAGTACATTTTATCCTTTTTTGTTAAAAAAAAGAGAGATTAAATTGTTTGTATGTATAATAACAAAAGGTGAAAGATTTAATTACATAAAATGTCCAAAGAGTGTGAAAAATGGCCTTAAAACAGGCGAAACTCACTAAAACAATCTAAAACTTTGAAGGATTTATTGCAAGTTATGTCACAATTATGTGTCGTAATTATTATGTTTGTTTTACACCAAAAATGGCAAAACTAAAAACATGTTTTAATTGCTCCTGTTAAATTTTGAACAAAAGCAATACTAATGGCAGGTCTGAATCATTTCTACATCACTGATGTGACTTGAAAAATTCACATGTGAGTTCAGATACTAAAAAAAAATCCATTCTTGTGAGCACTACTGTTAAAAAAAACTGAGCTTATTTTACTAAGGGTGTTAAATAAGAATATTGTGTGTGCAAGCAGATATTTTATGTACAATTTAATTAGGAATTGTGGCTAATTTACTGATTCCATTCGTGCAATTGATAACAGATACAAACGGCAGTACTTAAATGAGGATTTACACACTATTTTCTGTGATACTCGGGCCATTGCTCCACATATTCTGTAGCTGCTCAGCCTGTATCTGTTGATAATAGACAATAATGCCCTCCCAAGAGGGATTAAAGATGAGCACTGGCAGGAGGGAGAGATCGTATAATCAGCCGCCCCAGAGCACAAAAGCCAGGGCTTGGAGAGGAAGAGGAGCGCAGGAGGAGAAGAGTGTGTGACATTGGCAAAAAGGGGGAGATATACTTGATGTCGGCTTCATTTACCACGGCTGGTTTTGTAGTAGCTCCTGAGGGCCGTGTTACAAAGACACTATGTACATGTTGGGCATAATGTCCAAATTAAAATTGTTCATATGTGAATATATGTGGAAAAAGTGTTTTTTTAACCTTTATTTTACCAGAAAATCCCATTGATTTTTAAGGGAGACCTGGGCCGAAAGGCATCAATGCAAGAAAATAAAATATAGTTAAAACAAAAAATAGTAGAAATAAAATACAATTAAAATGAACAGTATCAGAATAATTAAAAGATTGTGGTCTTGTATGTTATGTTTTCACAGATATATTATGAATGAACAACGTTAAAGCTACGAAAAAAGTATGAATAAACCACGCAGAGAACACGTAAACCTGCACGTCATTGAATTTCTTCACTCTGACATTCAGAGCCCTGAGCAAAAGTCGCGCAGCACCAGAGATCCCCACTCGGTTTAGACTGCTAGAATGGTGAAAGATTGTCCAATTTATAGGCCCTCACACAAAATAACAAATAATCCATGAACCATATCTTATTATTGAGTAGTTTATATGCAATTCAATAGTGATTTATGCATCAATTATGTAATGTTAAAATATGTGCACCGTATACGCGATATAAAAGTTATACATCTGTGGTAAATTAGTTACAAGGTCGTTAGACCCGTTACAAGTTTTTACCGTTCTTTTACTGTACTTTTATTACATTTTGTTTCTAACTTTGTTTTTATAGGAAGACCATTTTACCATCAGTCCAGGGACAGCAGATGAAGAATAGCTTTCAAGCGAACTCTGGTGCATTGGCAGGAATGCTTTTTAATGTGCAACGTCCCTGTCAAATAAATGAATAAAGAAAAAGAAAGACATACAAAGAACGGTTATGGAAAGCCACAAATTTGGGTATTCATCTTGCAGAAAGATTATAATTGTGCATAAACTACGTAAAACACACAAACTATTATTCTCAACTGACCAAAACTTTTGAACAGCTCAGAAGTGAATAAAGTAAAACCTGAAACCCTCGGCGGATATCGATGATGGACGAACGCAAGAACCAATTCTGTATTACTTATACCACAAAGGACTGAAATTTCATACAATAATGGTGTCATATTTTCATTTGTTGCCTCTCTGATGTGGATAAAGCTGGTAATAACATCACTGATGTGTCAAAAGATCCAAGATGTGGTACAGATGTTGCCCTGTAGCCTTTCTTTACGCTGGAATAGACCTTGTCCAGTTCCTTCAACCCCCTGGAGCTACATGCAGCATGTGCTGTTGAAACTGGGGGAAAGCTGTTTTTAACTCAGTGTCCTTAAAGTCACTTTCTATCACGTGAGGAGCTTCAAGATACGACTTCCATCAAGTGATATGACAGCTCAGTGGGCGAAAGCATTGGGTAGGATAGCACAGCAGTAAATTTGAATGGGAGGTATTTGAACTCCCTGTTATTTTGCAAGTTCGTCCCCAAAGAAATGGTAGAGGGCTCTGACATTTTCATCTTAGGTTCATTTCCACTGTGAGAAACATAATCTAAAAAAAGATCTGGGTATCACATATGTGATATTTCAAATAGTTTATCTTTATGCTATTATATAAGTATTTGAACATCTGGTGATCATGTGGAGAACTGTGCTGCCCTCCAAAGAAATCCCAAACCATTCCTGACCCACTGCCAAACTGGTCATATTGGAAGATGTTGCAGTTGTATTTGACCCACAGCATCTCCAGAATCATAATGCATAATAGACTCTAACAACTTTATAAACTGCATCCGTCATCAGCTTCATTTTGTTTTGCAGAAACTGGATCATTATTTTTTTGTATGCCATTGCATTTTTCTGCTCATCCTCCTGGTGTTCTTCCAAAAGAAATCCTTCAGTCCTTGTAACAAAAGATGGCCTAGAAACTTTGTCCCCCACAGTTCATATGTCTTACAGCCGGAACTAATTGCTCCTTAACTCAACTATTGTGGCCATGGCGTTGATCTAATATGACAACTTTCAGTGTCACGCTGAAGCTCATTTGTCCCAACAATCAGTTTGTTCATCTTGGCCCATAACCAGTTGACAAAGTTTTTCTGCTCAGCAAAATTCTTCTAATGTCTAGGATTGTCGTGGAAAGTAGTGGATGAGAGATAAGCATTGGCACGTCTCCGTCTTTGGATTTCTGTGTGTTTCATTTATTTGACCATCATTTATATTCAGAACACCTGTGTAATCAAACAATTACCATCAAAATAAAAGTAGGACATATCCACAGTTTGAGAGCATACTTAGAAATCCCAATAGTCAACAACTGGAAACAAATTTATGAGCACACACATTAAAAACAAATTAAGTTCTCTGTTATGCAGCTATGCTTTACAGCAGGGGTATGCAAACGTCTCTGCTTTAAGGTCCAAAATCTGAATAGGGTCTCAGTCTGCGGGCCAGATACAGTATTTTTTTGCATGGCTTGTCTTTGAAACCTTTAACAGCAAGGCCTCACTGGCCATTTGTAATTGAAAAACAAGAGCACGCTAAAACAAGCTTTCTTCCAATGAAAACAGCAAACTGGGATTCTAATGAGAGACGTGGAGCTGGTCTTTTAACTTTATCTGTTTCCTGTTGTCGCTCCGTCTTGGCTATAGCTGAAAAAGGCCACTAAAAGCATCAGAAGTGACCATGAAGACTCATGGGAATTTCTAAAACAAACAAACAAAAAGCCCAGGACTGACTTACTTGGGGGTCGTTTCACCCATACCGACTGACAAAGAAAGTGCTAACAGCGCCACCAGGAGGCCGAAAGTATATTACAGCCTCAGAGTTTTGGAACACCATAGAGCAGGGGTGTCATATTCAATCGCACAGGGGCCAAAATCCAAAAGACACCTTAGGTCGCGGGCCGAACGGGATAAACATTTACTGAACACTGTAAAACTAAATTTGTATACTTTAAAAACATAACTTTTTAAACATAATTATCAGTTAGATAGATAGCATTACCTGTAATAATGCTAATGTGAATGCTGTAAGCTGAAATTGGCCGCTGAAGATGCTAGTGCTGATAGCTGAAGATGCTAAAATAAATATCTAAAGACACTGAATCTAATAGCTACAAAAATATTAGCTTAGTCCAAAAAACAAAAACAAAAAAAAACTTAGGTTAGCCAAAACAGCTAGCATGTAGCTGAAAAATAGCTAAACTTCAAGTTAGCCTAAAAAACTAAGAAAAAGCCTAAATTAGCCAAGACAGCTAGCATGTATCTTAAATATAAGATGAACTCCAAAATAGCCTAAAAAGTCTTAGTAAATGCCAAAATTGTCCAAAAAAGTTAGCAGATTGCCAATTTTTAAACTTTAAAACCATAACTTTTTAACATTATTATGAATAATAAAAAGGCAGGAATTTTATTCCAAAATAAATCAACTTAAACCTTCAAAAACTTTCAATATTTTACTCTCTTTTAAAATGTATTTTGTCACATTTCTACAAGTTAGAAATGAGCGCAAAACAACATTGAGTCATCAATAATAAAATAAAATGATCAGGAGGGCCGGATATAATTACCCGGAGGGCCGGCCCCCTGGTGTTGACTTTGACACGTGTGCCATAGAGAATCAATGGGAAATGGGTAACACTCCGCAGCTTCCCCGGCCACAACTTGGTGGGCCAAAAGTTAACCATTGGCAAGCCAAAAGATAACCTTTGGTGGGCAAAATTTGGCCCACAGGCCCCACTTTGGGCATCCATGCTTTACAGTTTTCTTCTAAGCAAACTTTAGCAATCTTTTAAGCCTCGTGCTATCTTTTGGGGTCCCTTACATTGTTGTATGATCCCTCTCATGACAAAGATGGACAGGCATTCATGTCTGCCACAGACACCAGTGAAGATAAAAAATCCTTGAAAAAAAAAAGTTCGGCGCTCTGTCTTGTGGGGTCCAGATGACCCCACTTTAACTTAAACCTGCCTAGGATAGCACAAGGGTTAATGTCACATGTTTCTACATCAAACAAGCAAAAGCCATCAAAAATCAGGTATCAAGTACCAGAGGGTTGGGGTTCTTTAGTATTTTGATCTAAAAGATGGAGGCATCCAGCAGAAATTTTGCCTCCCAAACCCACAGTTTTAGAACTACTCACCTAATGACTGTCATCTTTGTAGCTTATGACTAAATAAATCATCTCAGGGAAGAAAAACTCTTGAAATATGTTTCAAATCTGAAGCATTTCCTAATCTGTCTGTTTCTGATCAATTTATTATGTTTTGTTTTTGTTGTATTGGAAGGTTGAAAACATATTTCTGAACACTTGTGGTCTGTGTGTGTATATCTATATATATGCTGTTCCTTTCACTAACTGAAATTCTCTGTTTTCCTCTTAGGTAAGATCAACATAAAAGCAATTTAATGGAGAAGTATAAAAGAATCACTCTAAGATGACACGTACAGACCCGCCTGACATACTAGTATCAACTGTGCATCAGGATATAAAGGTGATTCCAATTTTTCCACTCCGCAAGTCATTGCAAGCCTCCAAACAATGTGATTCCACAAATTGTAGCACCCTGGAAGATAGTAATCTCAAAGTTATCAAGAGGCACTGCCAAACCTTTGACTTTAAGTTGTTGAAAGATCTTAAATCACACAGGAGTCTAATGGAGTCTCCAAGTAAAAAGACTGATAGGAAGGGGGTCAACCCAGAGGTTGCATGGACTTCCTCGGGGAGTCAGCAGAGATACCGCTTTTCTTCTCCGGACATTTTCTCTCACAGAATGACACCTCAGTCAATGGCTGCAGAAATGACCAGTGAGGTAATGGTCCCTGATCATAAAAGAAGGACAAGGTCTAAAAGTGCCTCCCGAGTCCAAACCAACTTCACTCCAGTATCGTTTGAGGGGTCTTCATCTTCAAGAAGGAAAGGGAGAGAGTCTCAAAGGACCATGAAAGACTCTCGCTGGAGACCTGAAGTATCACCACGTAGGGAGGCGTCTTTTTCAGGAGCAAGGGCTCACATGCCTGAAGTTCACCCAATTAAGCTGCAACCTCAAATTGCTGATAGCAGCAGAAATTCACCTCACTGTGTTATAGACAAATGTTCATATGGTGAACTGAATAAACCAGCAACTAGTCCTCATGTTAGATGTCGAGTGGACATTATGCCTGATGACATGGCATTACATCAGTCAAGACGAAAAAAGACTACCAAGTCAATAGACATACCCTGTCAGAGACAGCAAAATATAGGGAGCAGGAGTCTGACTGTGCCACGGCATTTCTCCTATTCTAGAACTCAACCTGCTTCTGACTCTTTGGAAAGAGAGAGTAGGCAAGCTTATCAGTATTCCCGCAGCATGCCAAACAGTTACTTGCAGCAGATGGAGCTTCCGTTACAAAGAATGCCTTCTACAGGTGACTATTATGGTAGAGAACGAAGAGCTCACTCCAGTCCCAATGTGCCAACAAAATTTTTTTATGCAGATGACCCAGGAAGGTATGTTCCTTCTGTTCCTCATGTTCCTCCACAATGTGATTCCTATTTTTATGATGACAGTTACACACCAGGGCAAGCATACTCTCCAAAAGTGCACTACGTACAAGATCCAAGGACTCGCATGGTGCATGCTGTAGCTACAAGGTCATATTATCCTGAAACGGAACCATATCCGTACTCTGTGCAACCAGGGTACCTCAAACCCTATGCAGCAAATGAACCAGGACCATACATCATAAGAACACCTCCAACGAGAATAGTTTATCCAGATGACCCAAGGTCTTATCAAATTCATACTGCACCGCCAAGGTTTACTTATTCCAGTAACATGTATGCAATGCTTCCAGAACACCATGTACCAGCAGGAGCGTACTACACTGAGGGCCGCAGACATGCTAGAGTCATTCAACCGCAGGCAGATGACTGGTATGGCTCAGATGCATCTGGTTATTCCACCAATCCTGCCTCTTATGTATCTCAAGCAACTCCAACCCCAATCCAGCAGGATCCGACATCCATGCCATGGTATGCCAATCCATGTTTAGAACCTCAAAAAATAGCAACAGACTCTAAATCTTACTCCAGGTCTTGGGACAACATTCTCAACTCTCGTGTTGAAAGGGAACAACCCATCCCTGTTCAGAGAGGGCAGAGCTATGATGATCTTCTTGACTCAAGGAAGCCTTCTACAACCCTAGATGACAAACCACAACCAGTGGTAGTGAATCTTTCCAGTTCACCAAGACGCTATGCAGCTTTATCAATGTCTGATAACTCACTAATTGACAAAAGCCCAACCGAGACATCAAAAGTCGCTTCTAGTAAACTTTGGTTTGTCACACCTGAGATAACGATCACTGACAATGATATTAAAAATGGAAATCTCAATAAGGTTGAAGGCCGGTCTGCTAGTTGGGACGCTATTGACTCCAGAAGTACTGAAGGTCCAGAAATGTCTCGGCGGGATTTTGAAAGAACATCTAAAGAGAACACACATGACAATGGCTCACTTCAGCAAAGTCTTGAGCAGCTTGATGAGCTTCTGGCAGATCTTGTGACTGACTACAAGCCACCAAGTAGACGGACAAGTGAGGACATTCTGGACCAATTGAAGAAGTTAATTGATGAGGAAGAAGCTGTATCGTTGTCTAGAAGTTCAAAAGCAGCAAAGGATGACCCACCTCCACTAGACAAACAGCCAACTTCAATTCGAATGAATGCAGATGCTTTTTGCGATATGGATAATTCAAGTGATGCGATGAAAAGTGCAGAGGAATGTTCTCCAGATCAGAGCCCTGATGAGGATGATACAATGATGTGCTCCAACAACAAATGCCGGAGAACAGAGACCCTGTTCAATGCTTGTTTGTATTTTAAATCCTGTCACAGTTGCTACACCTACTACTGCTCCCGTAACTGTCGCAGAGAGGACTGGGACATTCACAAAGAAAGCTGCTTGTATGGAAGAATTGGAAGCACATGCCGTCACATCATTAAGCATTGCAGAGAGACTGTTGAAGTGCATAAAGCCTTCTCTCGTATTGCCAAAGTTGGCTACCTTTCTCGAGGTAGGGGAGTTTTATTTCTTGGTTTCCCAAACCCTGCAGCCTCTAGCAAATTCATGAAATGTGGCCTGGATAGTTTACTCATGTCTCCTACGTACCTTTCCCTCCGTGAACTTGAAAGCTTTAGGGAAAATCTGGGAGAGTACTGTAAAGAGCTGCAAGAGGCAGGTAAAGAATATGACCCTAACGAATGTTTTATCTTGAATGTATCCATTGCTGTTGGTGAGCAGTTGCCTGATGGGCCATCACCAAGAAACCAAGCACCAACAGTTAGAAAATATGCAAAAGTTGCATTGGCCTCCTTTAGCCCTGAGAGAAAGGTTCATAAAAAAGAGAGTGACATGGAAACATTGATCCTAACTCCACCTCCTGGAACAGCAGATATTGACAAAGAGGGAGAAGAAGGCCATAAGGCTCGAGAAATCTGTTTCATCAACATTCAGCGTGAGTTGAGGATTCGAGGAGTTTTCCTACGCCATGAATACCCACTGGTTTATCAGCAGCTCTGTGAGTTTGTGGAAAACAATAGAAGGTTTACACCCACAACTATTTATCCAATTGATAAGAGAACTGGCAAACAGTTCATGTGCATGATCATGGCTGCTTCAGAGCCCAGGACACTGGACTGGGTTGGCACTCCACATCTCCTTGATGACATCATTTAAGAATTTATTTAGCATCTTTTGTTACAGAGGCATATTTATTTAAATATATTAATACCCTTCATACATGAACAATTCCTTTTGTGATGTTAAAATTTGATCTAAATTAGTGATTTAAGTTTCCTTAAATCTTTGATCTTGTTTTGGGCAGGGGTTAGCGATAATGTGGGAGAGGTATGTGTTTCAAATCCTTACATCGAGTCTTTTTTTTTTCTTTAAAATGAACATTGTGGAAAATATGACTTTTTATTTTCAACACAAGTATATTCTATGCAAAATTAATTCATCACTTAGGTCTAACATTCCTGTGGAAAGACTAGCTTATGTTGTAAGATGTGCTATATCTATCCTAAAATATTATACAAATGTAAAGAAATATTTCAAATTAAGATAGCATGTTGGTGGTAGTTCATATCGTCATGAGACGTACTGATGCTAAAAAAAAAAATGAAGGTAAAGCATTAAGCTATTTTGACCTGCGTTAAATAGACTCACATTTAGCATTGTTTACAAACAATGCATTAAAAATTGTCAATTTCTTGTGCCTGATATGTTTTGGGAAATTACTGGGCTGCCAAAATTAAAGTGAAAGTAGTGCCAGTGTCACTAGCTGCGTTTCCATTACAACTTTTTACAAACATGTATCAAAATTCTAAAAACGTTGGAAATATACGATTTTGCAGTTGCACTGTTTCCATTCAATGATAACTCTGCGAATATACACAAACCAACTCATGCAATTAGTCATTAGTCATTCTGATTTACAGCAGAAAGATTCAAATATCTGTCACAGCACTAGCAATCATCATCATCCATCAAAGGAGAAGTCGGCGTCTGATTCAGGTCATGGAGCGGCAAGCTATGTGGGAGCGGCTATGGATGAAGCGATTTTGGCAAATGGTGGCTGGTGATTTTACAGAGGAGCTGTGGATCAAACAATTCCACATGACATGATCAACTTTTAATTAGGATGTGTGATGCTGTGGAACCCTAACAGTCAGTTCCTACCAAGAAGCGAATTTAATTCGAATAAAGTGTTCCCATTGCAGTCTTGCGAAAAATGTATATTTCAATTCGCTCCAAAATCCACCTCCTCCAAGGGCATAAACTTTTTTTTTCAGATAAACTTAGTTTTTTCTAAAAAAATTTGTTTCCGTTTGGCAAATTTATGATCGCAAATCCAATTTGTGCAATTTCATAGTCAATGGAAATGCAGCTAACTCGGTAGGGACCGGTGTGTACTCAGTTTTAAACACTGTGAATAGTAAAAGTTATTTTGTGCAAAAAAAAAGAAAGGTTTGGTATAATACCAACAAATAGCACAATTTATTTGAAAATGAATGGATTCCTTTTTTTAAAAGATATATTTAAAGATAGAACTAAGAGTTATTTTCCTTAGAACAGAGCGTGAAAGGCTTGGAACTGTAGCTGGATGGTAGTCTTCACAACTGTGTAAAGAAATTAGTTGTGTATTTGTACGGGATTAGATTCATTTCATGTATTTTGTCTTTTTCGGTTTTAGCTAGATCATCTACTTCCCTATGAAACACTTATATTATTATCATGTAGGCATGTTCCCCAATTGTTTTTGGGGGTATAGAATTTCTTTTATCTAACTTTGTGTGTGTGGCATCCCCAAAGTTCAACTCTCAGCAAATTGGTTTTCAGAGCAAACATGCTAATTTAAAGTAATAGCTCTTCTACTGGGAACCATTGTAATCAGTCAGAGCAGTCCCACTGGATTCAGCTTGGTCTAAAAGGGGGACTGCCCAGAAACACACAGTCCACACTGGAAAACAGGCAGAAGGACTTAGACGAACTGCATCGTAAAAGTATATAAAAAAGGAAAGTTTTTAATTTTCTTAGCGACCACTGCAACAAGGATGACAGCTTTGATAATAAGTCATTAAATAATGTGGCTCCAAAAATTCAGGAGCGTAAATAAACCGACCAGTGCAAATTACTGTATTTTCTGCACTATAAGGCGCAACAGATTATGAGGCAATAAATTGGTCTATTTTTGAAATTATATCAAAATTTAGGCGCTTGTAACTATTAGGCTATGAGATATAAGTCCATCAGTCAGTCAGACTATTAACTGTGTTCACTGTAACTCTAGAATTTGTTTGTGACACGCTACACGTAGCCATGTTAGAAGTATTAAGGTGCATTCACACCGAACGTGATTCGCGCGACAAATTCGCGTGTCCCACTCCTCTTTTGTCATGTGACGAATTCACTGCTCTCGCCTGTCAAAAAATGTGTTTCTGGGCTTGACGCCTTGAGATTTTCCCAGCACAGGGGGCTGTGTCTGTATGACAGCCGCTTCTGCTGTGTTTCTGTGGCTGAGCTTGAAGGCTCTCTGTCTTGTATTAACCCGAGGGGGAAAAAATAAAATTAGGAGACCTTTTTTTTTAAGTCTCAAGGAGGCTCAAACCGCATACCACAACAGTTCTTTGTCTGCCAGTGTGGTGCCAAGATGCACATTCTGGCAGTGGGAACGTACCTTGGCACCACACCTACCCACTGATTGAGTCACTGAAAACGTCACATGCTCAAATCTGAGTTCCTGATTGGCAGATGCGACGCATCGACCTGTTAAACTTAGGATTTTTATTTTTTCTGCCCGATTCACGCCGCGTCACTCATATTGAGCTGCTGGCAGACCTTCGCCCCATGCTCACCGCTCTTATCACGCCGTGGGACTTCAGATAACCTCATGTTGTATCTGTTTTATTGACTTAACATTGGAACTGACCGCTACCGCGGTGCGAATCGCGTCTGGTGTGAATGCACCTTTAGCTGCATTAGCATATTTATAATATCTGTTACCTTGTACGTAACACCTAAAAAAACAGACTGATACGGCTATTATTAACATTACTGTGACTACACTAACTCCCACCTTTGTTTGTGACTCACAAAAAAAAACACATAGACATTGCTACACGCTAGGTCTGCTAGCGTATTCACAATAATACCAAACCAAACATTTTGACTTCTCAGAATTTCTTCACCATCAGTAAACAGAATCAGAATTATTGCACATGTAAGGGGCTCTAGCTTTTTAAAGTGTTTTTTTTTTTTATTAAAGGCTTTTAAGTTTTCCTTATAGTGCGGAAAATATGGTATTCTATCATAATTATTTATTCATGCTCATCAAAAGTTAGCAGGTTGAGTCACATGATGTGGGCTGCACAGGTTCTCCTGGACTCATACAGCAGTACACTTCCATTTCTTTTAGGATGCAGTTCATCTCACAAAAGCTCCAAAGGAATTCAAGCAAACCGCACTGCTAACAGCCTCTTTCAGTGAGACTTTCTCAAGCCATGCTCAAACGCCAACATTCATGCACAGAACACATTTTGTGGGGTTGGAGCTTTTGTATGAATTTTCAGTTACAAACCAATAAGATAGAGAGAGAATACAAAATAAAAGTCTGTTTTAGCCAGATTCTATTGTTGCTTTAAGATGTTAGCCTCTGATTTCATAATAGTCTGACTGAGCCTGTCTAACACTTAACATATCAGAAAAGAATCCATATGGATCCACTTTAGTGACATTATCAATATCTTATAATTACCTCGTGATATTGGAATTTTTGATATAAAATACTCCCGAAGTTTGAGGTGTATGTGTTTGAAAAAACTGTTTGACCAAGTTCCATTTTACCAGCGGAGAGGACGTGCTGTACATAGACTGAGAAGTTGGATGATTGCATGTGATTCCATTTTCGCTAACCTCATTTTAACACTAAATATTATGCTGTGCTTGAATTATGGGCTTGTGAAAGTGACAATTATGTTGTGTGAGAAAAAAAAACAAACAGTTATTAGTTTCAACAACATGTAAAATGGAACAAGTAAGAGACCTCACAAAAATGTTAAGAAGATTCTGTAACCCATATTTTTTATACTTCCTCTGTCTGTCTCTTTATGAATCATGTCTAATAAATGGATTATGAACTCGAGTCTGTCTCCTTTTTAAACTCTGGCTGACTTATTTGTGTTTCTAAGACTTGGAGTAATAAAAGTGGGACAAAAATGAGGGGTATTGTTCAGGGGTCCATCCAAGTGAACTTTAATGAAGGAATGTTATTAACTTTACAGCCAGGATGTCAGTCTTTCTTTAAGCAGTTTACTTTAGTGGCCACAACAAATCATCTGATTTATTTTAATCTTATCCTCTGTATATCCATCTCAACATCTAAAAGTTTTTTTAAGGTTTTCATAGCAATAGAAGTTTAAAAGTTTATCTAAACGTTGTTTTGCAGATCATTCACGTGGGTTCTTCTTCAGAGTTTTAATTTCTGGTGAAGAAGAAAACATTTGTGGTCCTTTGCAGGATTGATGTAGTTGTGATATTTTTTTTCTTTCATTTTTTTATATTAAAATAATCTTTTTCATTATTATAACATTTTTTGAGAGGTTATTATTGTGCTGTTCATGCGAAATGCCACATTCAATACCTAGTAATAAATATCACCGTCAAATGATTGAAGCTTGAGGTGACCTTTTCATATTGTTTATTTTTAATTACTTGTAAAGGGTGAAAATGTCTCCATCGTGGTCAGGTAGTAATTATCCAAGTTTCCACTGTCAGTGAATGCACCGAGTCTGTAGCTGCCACTCTCAGCATTCTGACGGGTCCTCCATCTAGGCCCCGCCCCCATACGCCAGAAAGAGGACCAAAAGTTGAAACTGAAGATTTCTGATTTGAAACTGACAAAAAAAAAATGGAAAGTTAAAAAAAAGATTTGAAAATGAAAATTTGATTTTTGGAGCTGAAGGAAATACATTTTGAAAAAAAAAAACAAGGTTATATTCAACTTGCTGAAGTCATCGCTCATTTTAGATAAAACGCCAGGGTTTTAGCTTTCAGTTTTAAGTTGTATTTAGTTTTTCAAATCTTTTGGCACCATAGAAATTCAGATTATCTATGTGCTAATTACTTCAGAGGTTTTCCCAAAAAAATAGTGAGAATGGAACCAAAAACAGAGCTTTTCTGTGCAGGTCTCAAGTCCAGGTTATGTTCGATCAAAGCAAAATCAATCATGCAAATCCCAAACAGAACCTCGGTACCGGGTCAGTCATGGCCGGTCTTGTGCAGGTCTACAATCTTCTCCCTTAAATCCACTGAAAGCTCTTTAGTCTTTTCATGTTGGAGAGTTTGGAGTCTGACTGGTGGACGGATTAGTGGACAGGTGTCTTTCTACAGGTGATCAGTTCAAACAAGTGTCTTCAGGTCAATTGATTAGGACAGTCCAACTGGTCTGTGTGAATCAGAACTCTTAATTGTTGCTAGGGGATCAAATACTCATTTCCCTAAATGAAAATAAGTGTAAATAAATTATTTATAGTGGATTTCTTGATGATTTTCTATCTCCCTGTTCAAATGAACCATCAGGATGACAGTTTCTGTTTTAGGTGGGCAGACCTAAAAAATGAGCAACGATCAAACACATTTCTTCCACTGTAACGCTCCTGATGTCAAGAAGTACCTTAAAGACATTTTCTGTCACTGGAGAATTCAGGTCCAGAATGGAAATTAAATATTTACCAACTAAGAAATATTAGCATACAGAGATTAAAGACAAAGTTAAGAGATTTTTACATTAAAAACCAAATCAGTGTTTTATTTTGTAAAGTGGATTTAGAAAAATCCCTATTCCGAGTACATTTTAATCTCAAACTGTTAGTATCACTGTAAAAAACTACATTTGGAGGGAGCTTTTTTCAGGGTCCAACGTCTTTCCTAATGACACTTTGACACACGGAGGGCCAGGCAGAAACTGAACGCATCACATTAGAAATCTCCCTTTACTCCAGGTGTCCCTACATCCCACACTGCTCTAATAGTGTTCAATCTTCATAGTTTAGCAGTGTAAAGCATGTGGCTTCATTGATTATTGTAATTTTTTGTATATTGTTCTTAACTTGGGTATTTTTTTACATTGTGCTATTATATTGTGGTTTTATTTATTGGGCTATGTGTCTGGAATAAATTCTATCATGTGATCATCAGCAATCACAGCCATGATCTACTAAAAAGGAAAATAGTTTGATTTCTGAGAAAAAAAATAATTTTTTAGATTATTAAGGAATATAAACAAATGAAATGGTGAATTGTTCAGTTTAAAACTATAAAACATATTTTTCCACACAGTTCATTCACAGACGACTTGTCTCATAGCAAAGGTCAATTTTATTACATTTCATTGGTTTATAGAAACACTTTAGGTCATTTCAGTTTTTCAATGAACTCCAAATTTGTTTTGCATTGTGATTATTTCATTCAATGTTATTTATTATTTTTTAGAATATAAAATGTTTATGTACAGTACATTTAAAATGATATTAGAGAAATGGAAAAAAGCAGAGTTTTAAACACAGAGCTCTGATTGGTTGAATTCCACACGTCCGTCCTGGAGGACAGTCCTAAACAAAGTAAACTAAAACATCCAGTGCAAACGTTCAACCAGACTGTTGACACTTCCTCTCACTCTTCTTCATCTTTAGAAAAATAACAAAGGTTCTGGTCTGAGGTGTCCAGCTCTCTGCTGTTGTCCTTCTTCATGGCGGTCTTGGATGGAATCTGTCTGAGTCTCTGTGTCCCTGATGTTCCAGCCTGCTGACCTTTGTGTTGTGAAAGGCTCCACAAACACAGCAGATGGTCATCGCTCAGCTGCCCCAGCATCCTCGGCTCGTCTACTGGCCGCTCTTCTTGTCCTTTTGGAAACTAAAGCTGGTCCGCCGGCTCAGTTTGCGTTGCTTCTGGGCGTAGTAATCGGCCCGAGAGGTGCTGGCTCGAGACTCCAGGATGTAGTTCACCTGCAAACAAACCGTTTTACTCTTTTCAAACCTTACCCCTCATTCATGGAATCTGATATGGCTTAGTATCACCAAAAAATTCCTGATTCGATTCAGATTTTTTTTTAAATTCTTTCAATCCACTAATTTCCATTCAATTCAACTTTGAGTTTACATATGTAGACACATTTGTTTAAAAATACATTAATAATCTATATACGTTTTGAAGATTTTCATATTAATCAGATCCAGTTCACATACAGTAAATGTATCAGTGAAATAATGAGATTGTAAATATCATTCAGAGTTACATGGATTCTCTAAAGGAGAAGTTCTAACATAAATGTTCAGATCATTAACATTGTAAACATTGTTCTGCTTCTCCTGGAGGACGTTTCAGTTTGGACACTAGGTGGAGATCATGCTGTAGCATTACACCTTATTCCAGAAGAAGAAGACAGTGTGAGCAAAAAATGATGTTTGAGGCCACAAATGGTTAATTTATAAATACTTCCCAGCAGCTGAAGCTACACAGACAGACTGATCAATAAGAAAGGTCACATTGACCTGTGAGGTCTTGATGTTCTTCTAAGACTGTTCATATGTGGCCCAGATAAGGAATTTGTGAATTTCGCCTGGAATTTATTTGGGTATTTTCATTCAAAACTGTGTTGATTAGTTTGTTGACTAAATTTATTCTTGTTTTTTTTTTTAATTAAATTACACCTAAAACTTTAATTCTATGTTGTAGAAACAGTTCGTTAAACATTTTTGGGGTTTCCACAGCAAAATTAATCAAATTTTTCCAGATGGAATTTTTGGTTTTTGCATGATTTTATCTCTAGTGTGTGAATACAAAATGGAAAAATGACTAAATAAAGGTAGAGTCACATAAGAGAGGTTGTACTGATTAGAATGATACCAAATACGCAAGCAGGTAGTCTTTCAAATTGAAAATACAGAGGTAGTTTCAAAAGTAGAGAAAACTGAGTTTTAGGCTCCTGGATCCAGAGGGTTTAAGTCCCCTTATGACCATTTTTTTCTTTAAAGAAACATTCCCAGTAGTGTTTTTAACCAAAATCCCAAAACCTGAATGTCTTAAAAGCCATTTTTCATGTTGATCTGAAGCCTTCCTGTGGGGGGCGTGGCTTTTGGAGTTGAATGGAGCTGCTCCATCCCGGACCCCTCCCGAAGGCTTAAGGAATGCCCCAGCCCTCCATAAAACCCAAAGTCTGCCCTTTCTAATATCCTTTAGAAGGAATTTCCATCATCACACTCCTACACTTTGTTTATGAGATTGGAAGATTTACAGCAGCAGAGTGTAGGCTGATGTCACAGTAAACCCTCTGGATGCAACACAAGTTCAGAAGCGTGTGAAGGAGGACGTGATGACAAGCAGTATATTTGTCTGTTTTAGGCCAAACTACGATTCTGCTTTTCCTCATACAATTAAATATCACTACAATATTTGTTTGAATTGTCTCAGTGCTAAACTGAAGCTTGAAGAAGCAGTGAAGTGGTTGTAAGAGGAGAGACGTGTCTAATAATTGAATCAAAAGCTTGAACTATAGTCGTGGATCTACAGCCGTGAAACTGTCAGGCCATCCAGGTGGGCGGGACTCACCTTGAGGACAATTTCATTAACAGTCGCAGCGTCAGACTCAAAGTACAGAGGCTTGTAGTCGTGGTTGCTGAGATAGGTCAGCTTGAATATTGCATGACCTGCAGAAGAAGAGAACATGTTTAGGAAGAACACAGAATGCACGCATTTACTAATAATCTACCAACAAAGAGGAAAGAAAGCCCCGCCCCTTTTAACCCTTTAGACTGAAAGATGTACTAAAACGAACCTGATCAAAGAGGAGAAACGTATTAAAGTTACCTGACCCACTCTACCAAAAATTACCCAGAATTCAGTGCTGTGTTTTTAACAAATACACTTATCAGAATTTTGCTTTAGTTCAGTTTTATCAGCTAACCAGAATGAGTGATCTCGCAAATTCTAATATTTAAAAATCAGGTCCAACTTTTTTTTTAGAGTAGTTTTCTATACTTGTTTTTGTAATAGCAGATTGTGTTCTTTTTCTGTGAAGGTTTGAACTTTGAGAGTTTAAACAAGATAGTAAAGTGTGAAAATGTTCATGTCTGTCTAAAGTGTTTAAGGTGTAGTGAGGAGTTCCTTAAACATCTGTAATCCTACTTTGTGGATTTCACCTGTTGTGGGTTATTTTTAGAACGTAACACATCAACAAACACACTTAAGTAGGTGGTCTTATTGGGTCCATCACCAACCAGGATGAGAAACGTTCTGTTCGTTTGCATGGATGTGTATTGTGAAAGTAAATAGAAAATGTTTGATCAAGTCTCTTGTGGAGCCCTATGGGTGAAGCTCTCCTACAACGGGGCCTCTGCTAAGGGCTGTTGGGTCTCTGCCCAGACTCTTGGACAATAATGCTGCCAGTCTTCCTCTATTCTGGGCATGTCCCAGCAGGCAGAAGTTCTAGGAAGACCTGGGACACCCTGGGGGGTCTAAAACACTCAGCTGGCCTACAAATGCCTTGCATCCCCCCAGGCAGAGCTAAGGGACGTCTATGGAGAGGCACTAGGATGATGTTGAGTTCTCTGAAAGACACCAATTTAAAACATAACTTAATAATCATAATTGATGCTATAAATAGATCTTCTTTGCTTTCTCATCCATGTTTTTATCTGTAAAAAACATTTTTTTTAATTCAGATTCCTTTTGATTGATATAAAAGTGAAGCAAACAGCAGCAGGACACCACCTTAACCCTTTAACACCGGAGCTCCAGTGTTTATGTTCTTTGATTTACTGTAACTTTTCGACCGTTAACACAATAATTCCAGGAGAAAAGCGGCGCTTTTCTCCTGGAATTATTGTGTTAACGGTCGAAAAGTTACAGTATGTTATGGATTTTGTGTTTAAGCATCACTGGCGACGTCTCAGGTGTTACAAGGTTAAACTGTGTGTGACTGTGTGTAAGCATAGGAGAAGGTTAGACTGCTGTGTGTGAAAACTCTTCTCACTGGGGCTTCTCTCCTCCACCAGATCACAGGCACACAGGTGGTCCGAGTCGATGGAGATGGGTTTCTGCCGAATCCAGAACTTGGTGCTGGCCTTTTGATTGGTTACTGGGTCGATTTCAACTTTCTCTCCTGAAATGCCTGCAGAAATAGATTCATGTCTGTTTGTTAAAACAATGATTATTGGAATCACCTGATTATTGAAGCTGGATGCAAAGCAAAAAGTCTGACACATTTCAATCATCTTTTGTTCTGTTTTCAAAAGTAGAAAGATATATATATATATATATATATACATATATATATATATATTTACAGAGATGGAGAACAATATATATAGAGATAAAGAGAGATACAGAGACATGGAGAGAGATATAGAGAGAGATTCAGAGATATATAGAGAGATACATATATATCTATATATATATATACATATATATATATAGATATATAGAAAAATACAGAGATACATAGAGAAATACAGAGATATATAGAGAAATACAGAGACATATATAGAGATACAGATATATATAGAGAGATACAAAGAGATATATAGAGAGATACAGAGATATATATAGAGATACAGAGAGATATATAGAGTTATATAGATAGATACAGAGATATATAGATACAGAGAGATATATAGAGAGATAAAGAGATATATAGAGATACAGAGATATATATATATAGAGATACAGAGAGATATATAGAATTACATAGATAGATACAGAGATATATATAGAGAGATAAAGAGATATATAGAGATACAGAGATATATATAGAGAGATACAGAGAGATATATAGAGAGATACAGAGATATATAGAGATACTGATATATATAGTGAGATACAGAGAGATATATAGAGAAATACAGAGTAAGATACAGAGATATAGAGAGATGTTGAGAAATATAAATAGAGATACAGAGATATAGAGAGTTGTAGAGAGATACATATATAGAGAGAGATACAGAGATATAGAGAGACATATATGGAGAGAGATGCAGAGATTTATAGAGATATATCTCCTTCCACTCCCAAAAGGAAGAGCTAAAGAGAAAAACAATGCGTGTGAACCCTCTAACACATGTTCCCAAACCCTTCTGTAAAGATGTACCTAGCTGGACATCAGTGGTGAAGCGAAGCTTGTGGATCATACTGATCTTGAAGGATTTATAGTGGTGGCTGCTCAGCATGTCTTGGACTGTGGTGATATCAATGGGCGGGTCTTCCTCTGAGCTCTCCTCACCTCTAGAACCTGTAAGCAACAGCAACATTTATCACAAAATGTTAGGAAGAAGAGGTGGTCTTAAAGTCCTACAACAACTAATAAAGTCTGGAAAGGTCCCAAGCCTCTGGTAAAAGAGCTGAGTTTACCAAAAAGAGCAACTAAACATTAGTTTTTATTATTAATCCTTATTTTAATGCTTACCACACTCTGCCCTTTGACACTGATACAACAAAAATAGTCGACCAATTACAATGGCCTTACTTCTTGAGTCTCATTTTTTATATTGCAAACAGCGACTGTGATCCAAAAGATGACCAAAACGGGACGATGATTCACTCACTGTTTTCTCTGACGAGGCAAAACTCCAGGGTGTTCTGGCTCTCCAAGCTCGAGTCCAAGTCAACAGCTAAGTTTGGCTCCATCTGCTTCTCCAGACGGTACATGGGCCCTGTTAGAAAAACCACGGAGACGTCACTTGTTTTCACACTGTGACTCCTGTTCACTTCTCGTCAGTTGTCATGCAAATTAAAGGTAAATCACAGCTAAGAAATGTTCAAAACAATGGTTTTATCATATCAGTCACATTTACAGATTGTTTTTGGGTTTTTTCCATTAATGTATTTTGGCAGACTTTAAAACATCACCTGCGCCTTTCTGTGAGCCTTTTCTCTTTTTTAGAGCTTTCTGGAGGATTTCCTTCATGGTAACTTTTAGACTATCCACAGGGATTAAAGAGAAACCATGAGCAGCATTTCTAGAAGGAAAAACATGGAAATTGTTAAGTATAAGGTCTAGTCTATTTTCCTTCATAACAAACATGAGTGTTTAAGATATTGGGATTAACTGTCCAACTATCTCTGTGTTCTAGCTTGAACTAAAAACAATTGTGGTAAACTTTGTCAATGCAGCACAAAGACACAATAACTTAAAAAAAGTTTTTTTCAAGTAGTTGGTACCAAAACATCACATATATTGATGTGTGTTCTCTGTCAATGGTCTTAGTAATTTATTTGAACCCCAATACAACAAAAATCAACACTTAGACCAATAGATAAACAATGCTCCTTTTCCATTGGCTAAAACACTTGTTGGACATGTGACGAAAGACAATGTAGTTAATTTTGTTCACACTTACATTCTGACAAAGAGTGACTGTCTAGAAGTGAGTCCAGGCGAAGAATACTTCTCTACTAAGGCCAAAGTGCTAAAACCAAACTTGTGGATGGGTTCGTTTGAGTCCAGTGGAGGGAAATCGGTGTCCACTTCCCCATCATCCTCTGCAATATGGAGGCAGTAGGCGTTCACATTCTCACTGTAAACAAGTGGAGGTGGAGACGTAAGACCAACATTTGGAGAAAACAAGTCTAAAATGGTGTTCGAGCTCACTTTAGTTTAGGTTCTCGTCCCTCACTGGTGTACTGCCAGCAGATGAGGCCGATCAGGTCGTGGACACGGGCGTTGGCAATGGTCACCACAGTCATTGGATGAACTTTCTCCTGACCCAGTTGCATTGGAAGATAGACGTCAATCTTTTTTGTAGACGTTGTACCGATGTGACCCTGAAGATAAAAAAAAGACAAAAAAAACCTTTTTGCTCAATGGGAACTTAGATGTGTCCTGCAATGTCTTTAAGGTTCGTACTAATACCTCAAGGGACGTCATAAAAATGGAACATACGATTATCGTGCGTCTTGATCCCTCTAGTCATTGGTAAGGTGAAAGTACTGTCTCCTTACTGATGCTGTGTACAAAGTCACAAAGAGGTCGCTCACCTTGCCATCAAACTTGGAGTACTCATTGAAGGGGTTGTTGAGCTGCTGGGGGCACTGCTCCAGCCGCAGCGACAGGGTGGACTTGACCCCAGATTGTCTGGGCCTGTCTTTGAAGTCCTTTTTTTCAAATAAAGAGCCAAGATCGTCCACTATGAACAACAGTTGAGAGACGACGTGTCAACAAACTCCAAAGGATAATGTCAAAATCATCAATACTTCTCCTGTGCTCCAACGTAAACTAAACATTATTATCCCCCCCACTTTAATCTGTATTCATTTATTTTCTTAATAACAAAAATCAATATTAGCATGATGTTTCAAATACAGAAAAACAGTTTGACTTTTGCACTAACTTGTGTACAAGTGTAAGTAACACAAAGCCTCCAAAAAGGTCAATTTGACTGAGTTATAAACAGTCAGGAATGTTAGAGTAACACAACCACTAAAGTCGTGGTGCGCATTGTATGGGTCACAGGCACTCCTTGCCTTCGCCAATTCCCCATCACTGCCTTTTTACCGTGTTTAATTAAAAAAAAAAACACTTTTCTCTGAATTGTGTCTTTTCTGTTAGTTTTAGCTCTATAGCAACAATCTTATGTTTTGGTCGTCTGGGGGTGACGAACTTGTCCTTGTAATTATTAGAAGAATCAACACTTGGATTTCCTTGGCAACTGAGGTTTCTATAAGCCACGCCCATACAGCAAATACAGTCATATTTTTTTTGTTAGGCTTGAGCTAAATAATTCATGTGTTAAATTTTCACCGTGTTCTGCTTAAAAATTGTGCGAGCATAAGGGGAAACGCCACTTTGGCTAGCTTGCCATACTAACACTATGAATTCCAGCAATTTTTTTTTTTTTACAAAGTAGCTTCTCAATAACCTTCGAGGAATAAGGAGGCAACATATCAAGATCCCTAAAATTAGATTTTTGGGGACTTTTGAGGGGGAATATTTAAGAGAGTGGCCTCTTTGTTGACCTTTCTGAGGTCAAAGGTCAACAAGACTGCATTGCTGGTTGCAGACTTCACCTGGTGGTAAGAGCGTGACGTTTCACGAAGAAATGTTTTCTTTTCCCATGTTATGGGATTTGGCAAATTTCACATTTTGCGGCAAAATGGCCACCAAGCTGTAGGTTCTGTGGCCATCCCATAATAATTTCAAAGCTTATTTATAATATCCCTAATAGATGTGTTTTAGCTTTGTTAGAGTACTTTTTATTAGTAAGAGACATAGTCTCCGCTCATTTTTTTGATGGTTTCCCCCGAGTGATGTCATTTTTTCCCCCTTACAGTATCCCTTTTTTTTTGTGGGGGAGGAGTTTATTTACTATGTTGAACATTCAATTTCAAAGGGTGTTAAGTGCATGCAAATTTTGATGGCAACATTTTTGCTCAACGGTGAAGTAAGAAAGAAAAATTGCCAGAAGTATGTGCTGCCAGTCAGACTACTATAAGACTTGTAGTCATGAAGTGCTGTTTGACATGCTTTAATGAAAATGTTTAAACCTTTTTTAAATTAAAAATTGATCTAAAACTAAGCTGCAGTAGATATCCTTTTAAACAAAACACTACATGGCAAACAGTCATTATCCCAGTGAAAAAAATGTTTTTTTGTTTTGTGATGATAACATTTTTAGGCTCAAGACTTGGACTGAAAATGAGTAAAAAGAAGCATTAAAGAGAAATAAAAAATTAAAGAGAAAATTCTTGTTTATCCTCCTTACACTATGATTTTACTCTGGTGTTTATGAACTCTTTGAATATAAATACTAAATAATGTTTGAAGTTTGAACATATTTTACTTTAGCTGTGAACTCACACAGCATGAAAAGAGATCAACCAGAACAGAAAATGAGGTCAATAACTGTCAGCGACATTTGAACAAACAACTTTCTTAACCAGCTTTCATCTGTTTAAACTGAGCGGTCCACACATGACCGGCCTCACAGACGACCTCTGGAGGCAGATCCGAGACGGAACAAAACGTTAGGCTGAGGTCTAACAAGCATTTCTTGCTGCACAGCGAGGCGTAAAAAGGACGCCTGAAAGGTGAAAAGGAAACAGCTCAGTGAAAGGGCCCTCTTCAGAAGACTCACTTAAACTTTAAGGGTTTTTTAAATTTTAGGTGGTAAACCAAAGGAAATTTAACTTTATATCAAATTGTTCAACCACAAAAAACAGGAAAAAACTGACAAATTTCTTATCAAAATTTAACCTTATACATAAATCGATTTAATTAGATTTTCTATCATTCAAACAAACATGAAAACCTTAATCAAAGCATATGTAAAAAAAAAGAAAAAAATTTGGAAGGTTAGTAACAAAAAAGTCAGGTTAAGCTACAAACTCCACCTAAAACACATTTTTCTAGTTATTGATTAAAAGAACAGTAATGGTAGAAACTTTACCAGACTGGTTGGACGATCTTTCCTTCCACTGAATGTTTTTACACTTGATTTGGTTCTGCCTCTCTTTTCTTAGCCTTTCGAGCCTTTGAGCTGAAAAGACAGAAAAACAACTTTTAGATTTCATCTGAACATCCATCACGAAAACCTTGACAGGAGGAAGGTCAAAAGTAATTCTTTTGTACTCAAGCACATATTTTACTCTGAACATTATAAACTATGACTGTAAAAACAATCTATTTATGTATTATTCATATATAGGCAGAGGGTTTACCCAATAACTGATCAGTCAAAAAGCACAATTATCAAACTTGGTTTCTGTAGCTCAAGATGTTTAATGGACAGCTAGAATTGGTACAAAAGGACAAATTGTGAACTTCTCAGAATAACACAAAAAGGCTCATTCCAGAAAAAACAAAATGAGCTACAAATGTGTAGTTAATGTACAATGGAGGTTGATCCGTCTATAAACGTCTCTCCGACTGGTGTATTCACCAAAATATAGAATAAAGAAAGATGCTTGAAACTCAAATGTAAATAAGCTTAATTTTGGTATAAAATTTTATTTAAGAAAACAAAACAAAAATGAAAAAGCACAAAAGTACAGACGATTGTTCATATTTCTATCAGGATGAACCAACAATGATGTCATCAGAGAAGTAAAAGAGAAGAAAATCTTTAGTGCAAATTGCTAATGCTAGTTTTTAAACAGATGGGGTACTTCAGTTGTTTATATTTGAATAAAAGAGATATGCATTAAATATATTTTACATTTCATACAAACCACTCCCACATTTTAAGTAGCCACACCTACTTCATCCTGGTAAGTTACAATGGTAAAATGTATAAAAAATATTAAATCATAAAAAATACTACTAGTACTGATGAGGTGCTGGTACTAATGCATGTTTACCCAACACAGTACCTGAAAACTGCAGAGCATTTAAAAAGCAGATATCCTCCAGATATTATGTCTAATTATTTGTATTAAAAAAAAAATAATGAAAAAAAACCCTTGTCTGTCTCTGCTACTTTTACTGCATCTGTAGCTGTGTTTCCATTTACTATGAAATTAGGAAAATTGGATTTGCAATAATAAATTTGTCTAATGGAAACAATACAATTCTGAAAAATCTTACATTTATCGAGAAAAAGTTTTGGTGCTTGGAGGAGTTTGTTTTAGACGTGTATCAAAATTGACATTTTTTTGCAAAATTGTAATGGAAACTGTTTTTTGCGCCACAAGAGGTCCCACAGCATCACAGCTCATTCAAAGTTGAGAGCGTCATTCAGAACTGTTGGGTCTACAGCTTCTCTGTAAAATCACCAACCATGATGTACCAAAATCTCTTCAACCATAGCTTTCTGCTACATAGTTTGAATAAGACGCCAACGTCTCCTTTGATAGATGATGATGAGCGCTAGTGCCGTCAACATTTCTAGACTGCTGATAGTTTTGCGTAATGTGTTATGGAAACACGGCTTTCAGATGTTTTCTTCTTTATCCAAACCAATTCCAGCCTTCATTGGCTGGTCTATAACAGACAAATGTAGCTTATTTGGTCCCCAGGAGAGGATTTTATTAGCATTTCAAAAGCTAAAAACAAAGATATTTCTCAAGTTTACAAATTTAGATTCTTGATATAAAAATATTTCATTACCAACACATTTTTCTAATGGGAACCAACTTAGATAATATTCTCCTCAATTTGCTTTCAGCTTTAGTTGACAGCATCAGTTCTATATCTAACATCAAATATAAATTCTGTGACTTATTAGTACAAAATAAAAAACCATTTGAATGCTTCACAGAGTTCACAACTAGATCTTAATTTCCATTTATAAGCATGAAAAACAATGAAAAAAGCACAGTTGGTAACATTTTTTGGACAATGACTGGCTTTGCAGAACATCAGATGAAAGTTGCACTTGGAACAGAGAAATAGTCGTGGATCCCACTCGTCTTACCAGCAGCCACGGGTTTCTCTCGGTTACCTCGAGGTCCTGATGAGACAGCCGCCACAGGTGAGAGTTTCAACCTAAATCTGAAATTCTTGATGGATATTGACCCACAACCAAGGCCAGCAGCACGCCAAATCCAGAGAGCCACACATGCGGACCAACCCTCTCATCAAAACCACGGCTCCCTTTCCAAGCTTCAAACACTTGAGTGATTTCATTTCATCGCAGCAAACTCAGTTTTACTGCACAAGATATCAGTTATCAAGTCTGTTTAAAGCTTAATCTATGTTTCAGGTTTATTTTAATCCAATTGATCAAAATATGCAATCGAATCTTGTCTCTATTAAACAGGGGTCAATTGTAAATTTGGGATTTTTTTTTTAGATTTCAGTTGAATAATCTGGGCCAAAAAACATTGAGATAAAGATCAAGAATAAAATTGTGGAAAAAAAAGTTTTTAACTTGTTTCTTGTGCCGTTAACTGGTCATGATTTCAGATTTTTCTGTTTGGATTTGAGACAATGGCTTAAAAAGAATACAAGCTCATATCAACATACCACCATCACTTCATCGTGAACCATAACACAATCATTGAAACAACAAACACAATAATAGGATTTATAAAAAAAAAGAAGCATTAATCAAACTAAAACAGCAAGATAACAGATGAAATCTGGAGTTCTGATTTGTACTTGGAACAATAAAAAAATAACCCAATTAATTAAATACATTTATTTAACCACATATATAGAATCTATAAAACCATTAACAGCAAACATGGTCGGAATATCTGAAATAGTTTAATTTAGTTTAACAGAAGCGACTCTGTTACAAAAACAATACAAGCTCTCTGATCCTCTGCACAAGGAGAGGAAGGGGGGGCGGGCTTGCTATACACTAATGGTCCCATCCACAACTCAGGGGTGAATTTGTAATAAACTCCTGCTGCTCTGCAGAATCTATGACCCAGAAAACAACACAATTATTTTGTTTTTTGCTAAAAACGGCATAATAATAATAAAAAAGACCACTGGGAACGATTTAACAACAGATCAAAATACGATCTGAGAGGGACTTTAAATATTAGAAAATGGTTTCAATAATATTAGTTGTCACAAACACCCAAAGATGTAAAAACATAAATATAAAATATCCTGAATAAAAACGATGCATAACAAACAAAAAAAGAAATGAAAAGAGATTAGATTTTTTTATTATGTAGAGGTCAGTTCAGGCTCATACATATTTACATATATGTAGTATATAAATAATGTCCTTATATTAATTAAAATGAACTGTGTATTACCTAAAATTAATAACAAGTCCGTTCATGTTGTATTGTTGTTCTTATCCATTTCTTTGTATGATTGTATTTGTTTTGGATTTATTTTTATTTGAGAGGATGTCATGATTGTGGGCAGTAGAACACAGAGACAGAGGCTGTTCTGTTTTAGAGTGAATCACATGATCAGTGACTTCCTCCTAAAGGAAACCACTTTCTGAGAAAAAAAAGAATATTGAATTATTTATGAAATGAGGAGATCATATTTCACTTTTTCAAAGACACGCTCCAGTTTAGGTGCAGATTTTTCAGGTTTAGCTGGAATAATTCATTTAAAAGAGAGAAATCTGTCACTTGAGTAAAGCTGAGAGATAAATTGATTACAATATACAATCCAATATCAATTTATCAAAATATGAATTGAAATGTGTTAAGAAAATTGATAGTAGTTGTGCATTTTGCTTTCAGATACTGTAAACAGCTCATGATAAAACAATTTACTGGATCATAACCTAATCCAAGAAGAAAAGTAACATTTTAAATGTTTTTAATATGATCAGATGAACAGTTTCTATTAAACCTAATGCATTGATTCACTCCAAAATGCTCTTTCATCAACCCACATCACCCACGGCAATTAATGACAAAATAAACAGAAATGAACATTAAAATTAAGTTTCCATCTCAAAGTAAAAACATGATGTTAGCTTATTATATTATTTATGCTATTTTCTGTGCTTGAAAGTTAATCCCATTTAAATATTTGGTTTTATTTAACAACTTTAAAGACAAGTACACTGCAGAAGAAAATGACATTTTCAAGTCAAACTCCAACCATATTGTTTTCTACTGTAAGATTGTTCCCAGTGATCTTTTAATCAAATTTTAGCCAAAAATCAGAAAGATTTTGTCATTTTTTAATGCACAGCAGCTCATTAGAAATACAATACACAGAGCAGCCCGCCCCCTTCCCCGTCACTGAGCGCTTTGTGAGCACGCTCACGCGTCAGCTTATACTCAAGCTAACATTACCGGCGCAAAAATAACGACGACTAATATTGGATCAATATAGCTGTGCAGTTTTGACCCAGAATCATCATTTGCTACAGCACAAGTGTTGAACGCTCATCATGTCTCACACACTTAAGTGTTTTAAAAACGCTTATTTAGACTTTTTTATATGAATTATCAGTAATATCTGTTTAAGAAAGTGGGAAAATGTCAAGTTTCACTGAATATTATTTACGATCCAAGTTCAAAACGGCTGATAAGAAAACTCTAATGACCCAGCATTCTAGTAGCACTTGAACGCATCACAACGGATGAATCAGCGAGACGTGAAAAGAGTCTCAAGACAGATTCGTGTGTAACTGAGGTTGTGTGTGCGTAAGAGGTGATTTGTGCGTAATTTTTAAAGCTGTCATTTGTAATTTGTGCATGTGTAAATTGTATTTTGTATTTTTTTTAAATCTTTTTTTACTTATGCACAAAACATATTATTTGAGTTACAAATCAAGAATACGCACGCACAAATAAAAAGTTTTGCACAAATCCTAAATTACACACGCACAAATCAAGAATATGCACACACAAATCCTAAGTTAAGCACAAATCAAGAATTATGCACCCACAAATCGAAGTGAGTCTATTTTCTCTCCATACATTATTAGTCTCAGCTTTTTCCAGCATCTGGTTTTCTGATCCAACATGATTTGAATTAAAAACATTTAGAATTGCAGTTTAATTTGTAAATTCTTTTTATTCTACTGTGAGAAAATGCTACAAGAACATGTAAAAAACATAAAAAAAGCCTTTTTTATTGGAATTGGTCATTGAGGAATGTCCAAACATAAAGTGACCTTAAAACAACAGCCCAGAAAATATTTTTTTAGGAAATAAAACACTATATTTTATGAATTTATGCAAAAACTGTAACAATTTTAATAATTTTAAAAGAAGGATACACTGTCAGTATTCAGCTGCTAAGCCGAGCTATGACCAAAATAACAAAAACCCTTTAGCATTTGAAAGAAGGATTTCATATGTGGTCTGAGAAAGAAAACACATAATCATGAAAGACACTGGAACATCTGCTGAAATACAGTATGGAAGAGTTTGTTAGTAATGCCAACAATCACAGAACAGTCTGTAGACGGACGAACACAACAACCCCTGAAAAATATGCTGTAGGTCAAAAGAAATGTGTCAATCATTGCAGCTGTAAAGGGCGACAAAGAAGACAAGCATCATTGATGGATTTCCATTCGCACCATCTCAGCCTGGCTTGATTGGGCTCTTTTTTCATGAAGCGTTTCCACTAGGTGGCGTTCCATCCAGTAGTATCTATTGTAGCACCTCATCAACTGTGGTTCCAACAAACCCAACTCCAGACACAATTGTTAGACACTGACGGAAACAAAACGAGGTTTTTGGTCACATGAGATCGCCCACACGAAGACGATATACAGGTGGGGTAAAAAGGCAAAACACAAGCAAGTCACGGGAATGCAGCTAAAGTCAGAGGACATTTGTGAGAAGACAAAACTACAAGAGAACAAGATGACGATGGATAAACTATAATTCCTGAAACAACTGTGATGGGACAAATTAAGTGGAAACAGTGGATTTTTTTCAATGTAATTTTGTATACTTTTTTTTGGTCTTCGTGTTCCGTGTCTCTATTGGCTGTTGTCAATCAATCTCCTCCCTGCATGTCAGAGAGGAGGCTGACTAAATGAACAGCTTTATATATAGGAATTTTCTAAACTCTTAAGGAAACATTTGTGGTCTAAAACACAGTTTTTTGCTTATTCTTCTTTAAAAAAAAAGTGCACTGCTATCGCGTGAGCTCCACCTAGTGGCCAAACTAAAATGTCCTCCAGGAGAAACAGAACACTGTTAATGATCTGAACATTTTAGTTAGAACTTCTCCTTTAGAGAATCCATGTAACACTGTATGATATTAACAATCTCATTATTTCACTAATACATACTACAGTATGTGAACTGGATCAGATTAATATAAATATATTCAAAACATAAAGTAGATTATTAATGTATTTCTAAACAAATGTGTCTAAATGTGTGAACCATATCAACTCAAAACTGAACTGAATTGAGAGGATACAATGAATAAAACAAAAAAAATGTAATCAAATTGATCCAGGCTCTGGTGAATCGAATCGAATCAATTCTGGAAATTATTATCGATCCCGGCCCTAACCGTCAAGGCTGAAACTTGTCAGTCCGGTAAAAATTGATGACATGGCACTGGTACCACACGGTACTGGTTTTGGTACCACATCCCTACTTATAATACAGTGCAACTTATGCATGACTTCTTTTCTTCTTTAGCACAGATTGTTTGAAATAAACCAACCAATCAAAAAGACCACGAAACAACATTCTTGGAGCTGCAGGCCTCACCTGTTAAAGTCAGTGTTTATGACATCTTCATTTAGAATCCTGAATCCCAATTTGAACAAATATATTTTTTCCATAATCAAGAAAATTTTGAGCAAAGCAAATTCTGTTATTTCTGATCACACCTGTACATGTGCAATAGGCATTATGATTACTCCACTCGAAGGTGCAACAATTCCCAACTCTCACAAAAAGTCCAAGCCACAATTGTCCCATGAGTCTAACACAGCTTCATTTGGTGACCCTTCCCCACATGCACACTTTCACTTCAGTCTGATTCCCACTTTTTTCCATAAACCAGGGCTTTGATTTGACACCCAATCTCAACAAAATAAAGGAATGAGCTTTCTGGCTGCACTTTCCCTGCTAACCACTGAAGGATGTGCCTGACAGAAAGCCTATTCTCTTAATCAGCCAACAAGTGGAAGCAAGCTTACCTGTATTGGAGCGCCGGCGAATGCCAAAGTCCCAGCTGGAGGTGATGTCCATGGACTGGGACAAGTCGCACACGTGGTTATCCGTCACGCTGCTACCGGCTTCAATGAGACAGCTCAGTCCGGACGAGCCGCAGCTGCTACCAGGCACCACGGTGAGCTGGCACTTCTCCAGGTCCACATCCTGGTCTATGAGGACCATCTCACACATTCCTGTGTCGTCGCTGGTCACATGAGACTGCCTGATGTGGGCCAAGATTATAGCAGGATTGTCCAAAAAAGCCATGTCCTGTGTTCTCAGTGAGACAGAGTAACCATGGAGCCTGGACACATAACGTGCACCTCACTTTCTGTTTGGGGCACTTTGGCAGCTACTGGGGCAAATTTTTCATCTTCAGCCCTTTACTATTCCATCATGTCCCCTTCTGAAGATGTAAAAAAACCTGTCAACAGAAAAAGAAAGACAACCTTAAAACAGACTGAAACAAGGTTGTGAACTTCCTTATGTTCAGTATTGTGAAACATGTGGGTCAAAATCATTGATGAGCTACGATTTTCACTTCGTAAAATCGGTGACGCCATATCCGGTGTTTAGAAAAAACGAAAAAAGTAGTGAGCATCATGTCCCAATTACCTTTAAGATCCTTTAAGATCTGACTCACAGTCATGCACTATATAGTTTTTTTAGTGGTTAGGAATTTGGGGGGAATTTGGACACAACCTTAGACTTTTCTGTTTAATTTTTTAGGCTGTTTTGGAGCTAATATTTCAGCTACATGCTAGCTGTTTTGGCTAATTTAGGCTATTCCTTTTAGGTTTTTTAGGCTGTTTTTGGAGTAAGGCTAATTTGGCATTGGCATTTGAACTTTAACAATGATAATGATGTCTTAAGCCACAAAAAAACAACAAAAACAAAAAAAACAAAAAAACAGTGCCCAGCAGAACTGAGTTGTGTGGAACAAGCCCACCCCCACCTCTTGTCACCCGTCTGTTTACGCTCTCTCCCGCTAGCTTACAGCCCCTCACACCTCCAACCTAAAACTTACCAGGACAACAAAGATGGTGCACAATATCAGAGCCATACAGCAGTACAGTTTTGATCCAGATTCCAACTCAGACGAGGAAAACAAAGACGTTCATGGATCTATTTGCCTACAAGTGGATGAATCAAAATGGGATGGAGCAGGGAGCTTGTAGCTTGTCATGGTAGCTACTTCTACAAGCTTTTTCCAATGGCCTTTCTGCATATGCTCCTGATTCACAACAATTTGAATAAAGAAATACTCAGAATTCAATTTTGAGTAAAATTTTCTTTAAATATGTCCTCACTTATAGTTAAAAAATGCCACAAGAACATATTAAAAACACTAAAATCACGATTTTCTTTGGAGTGGCTCGATCATGATGGGTTGAAGTTTACCCCACAGCAAAATGAGAATACTGAATAGAACATAAATTGCTCAAAGAGGTATGGACAGAACATCCAAAGTTAGTGTTTGGGCACAACACTAACTTTTCTTGAAGATTAACAGCAGTCGTGTCACATCTGAAAACATGAAGTTTATTCATGGTGTTTGGTCTGAACACAAGGCTGTTGACAGCCTCAACAGACAGCTGACGGCGCTGAGCGCATGGGCAGCTGAGAGGATCACTTCACCATCAAGAAAACAGATTATCAGCACAGAAATCACTGCGATGATGTAACACTTCCCACTGGAGCATGTTTACATTCTGTCTGACGGTCATCTCAGCTGAGGACACACTTATCTGTGAGGGGTTCTCACAGAAGAACAATGACGTGTAAACACACCAAAAAATTAAAACAAATAGCTGATATGTCAGTAAATGAGTACTTGTGTTTATATTTTTAAAAACGTAAAGGTTAAACAACCGGATTAAAAAGTTCTGCGGACATGTTTCGTGTTACTGTTAGCAAAGGTAGCACCTTGTTTTTCCAATCAAAGTGGCTCGTTTAAACAAGCTAAATTAAAACAAACTCGGCTTTAGTTGCTCTAAAAAGTAGCGAGAAGGTCTCCAGACTGAAATGATTCATACTTTATACGCGTGTAACATGCCAGGAATAGCTTACAGATCGCATTTGAAGGTGGTTAGCGGCGACTAAACTAAAGCTAGCGATTATCTCCCGTTAGCAGTGGTAAGAAAAACAGGAAGGTCGCACCTCTACATTTATCAGACGAAAGACGGCAGAGTCCACGTCCTTCCATCTCATCCAGTCTTCTTATCTCGCCAGCGAGTCGTTACATCGGGCAAAACAAATTCAGTGCATCAAAGTCTCAAAACAACCGAAAACCAATGCAATCTGCTGGGCTCGTGCAACCAGGAAGACATCCTTTTGACTTCCGGTGCAATCTCTTCACAATAAAAGACCCTGTAAATGAAAAGTGGAAAAACAGAAGATGGATCTCCAGCGTATAATGTCCTTGATGGGGATAAAGAGAGGAACAGAGGAAGAGAGATCCTGAGGAAATAATTTGACAAGAATGTTCTAAAAGTAAAAAGGTCAGATATGATGATGAGTTTGAAATTTAAAGTGTAATGTGCTGACTTGTGTTTTGTTCTCAAAAGGCAACTGGACTTATTTCTGTTCTTGAAAACCTTTCACTTCTCAATGAAGAAACGTAATTGGGAGGGTTGTTATTTTTCATTTCTTTAGTTAAATGTGGATTTTTTCAGACTATCACATTTGGGGAGGCAATAGGGAGGTCTACCATTGTCCATGCCTATATCTGGCCTTGTACTGTCATGCAGTTTGGAGCCAGATTCCAGAAAACTAAGACATAAGTAAATCTATTTGTATGCAGGTGGATGCATAAGAATGAGTTCGTGGCTCACTTAACTGTGGTACATGAACGGGGCCGGCCCGGGGCATAGCTGACCTAGGCAGCCGCCCAGGGCACCATCTGCTGGAGAGGGCTGCCAAATCACAATGACTTACTTTTTCTTTTTTTGTTAAACCACTCATTTCATGTAAAAAAAATAATATTTAAAAATCTTAAATACTTAAATACTATATATATATATATATATATATATATATATATATATATATATATATATATATATATATATATATATATATATATATATATATTTATATATATATATATATATAGTGACATTGTCCTTCTTTTGTGCTTAAAGTGGCAAAGCGGTGGAAAGGCGGTGGGGATCCCGGCCATCTCTTAAGGCTTTCTAATGGGCGTCAGGACCTGTGCGTGACTGGTGGCGGTGAAATAGTGCACGCCGTGCAGGCCCTTGGTCTGCAGACAGGGCTCGAGAAATGCATACTTCTGGACAACACTGCTGCTTGAGACTCTGATCTCCGACACCAGGCGTTGTGGTGGGACGGCTGGGTCAGTGTTTCTGTCAATAAACACTCCTGCAGGCCGGAGCAGCCGTCCAGGGGGACCCAGCGTGCAAAGGCTCTCTGGCGGAAGGCACTGCTGACTGCGCTCACTGTAGTTAAACGCACATGTGCAGTGACATATGAATCAGAGAACGATCGATTGGCCGTTCTTCATGTCAATGAAGTGGCGTAATTATAGCGAGGATGGTGATTCGCTGGCGTCAATTTAAAAAAAAGAAAAATTGTTTATTTATCCTTGATGGGCCACGATTGACCGGTTGATCGTGATCGAGGTAATGGGCACCCCTGGTTTATAGTCTATGGTGTTGTTAGATTGGGTGTTTTTCGGCCCAATTTTTATCCTGACTTTGTGTACTTAGTTCCTACTTTGAACTGGCTGATTGATAAGTTAGCCCATTCAATAAATGCAATGTTTTCTCTTAGTAAAAATCCATATAAAATGCATTTCCTTTACATTCAATTTCAGCGTTTAAATGGTTATCTAAACATTTGGATTCTTGACATCGATGCTGTCTAAAAGTGGACCAGTGAGGAAGTTATTCTGGGTTTTACCCAAGGTAAGGATTTTGAAAATATATAATTGCAACTGGTGCAGAGGGCCCCATATTATTGTTGGCCTGGGGCCCCCAAACTGCTAGGTCCGCCACTGCATGAGGATGCAACAATACTTTCCTTAAGATTCAGTTCAATGGTGTAACATATGCATCCCTATTATTCAATGCTCTGGATATGCATCTCTCCATTTGCCTGCCCCCTCCACATAAACAATAAAACACCTAAACAGGAGCCCATAGTGGAAGCTGTAGCGGAAAGTTTGCTGTGACTTCCACTGAAGAACATCCATGAATGTAGCCGAGGCCAGTGGGTGGGGGCGGAGCTATCTACGTCCAGTGGATCTGCAGCGGATCTCGCGGTGGGCCCTCCAGCGACACTAAACCGGAAACGCACGATGTAAATATTAACACTTGAGCTAAAGTTCAGGATCACTCTGTCGGTTTCAGGGTGGAAACATGTTTTGAAAGAACGCACGCGGGGAAACTCGAAGTAAACGGTCCGTGTCAGCGTGCTGCCTCGCGGGGTAAGTAGCGCCCCAGCTTGTAAGCTAACTGCGCTTGCTAACAGATTTTCTGTGACTACAAACAAATAAACAAAATGTTGCCTTCTTTTTTGACACTAAAGTGTTTCATAAAGACTGAATGTGTTTTAAGAAGACTGCAGGTACCCAGTCTGCTCACTGCCTAGCATAAAGTGTTGTTAGACGGCGCGTGAGTGATCCTCATCCACCCCGTTAGCTTTAGCTGTGTCGCATAGCGGAGCGGAGCAGCCTGGACTATTACTGTACCGAGGCAAGAAAGAAGATATGCCGCCGTTTATTGGCTTCAATGGCGGGTCGGATACCAAACACTCCGGTTTGAAAGGGAGGTGGCTCGATGGGGAAGAGGTTCAAATGCTTATCTGATACAAACAGGAACCACAATCAAAGTGAATGAGGTTTGCGGTAGGTGTCAGAAGTAACGCCTGTGGTGGTTCATCTTTCTGATCTCCGTGAGACTTTTTCCTGTTCAGATTTTCCTAAAGTTCCTGCTTGGCCGTCCCTTTCTCCTTTACATACTGATCCTTGCTTTCACTTGTTGAGTGGGGTACTTGTGTTACTCGTGTATCAGCTTTCCACCATCATGTTTTGACTTTTTCAAATCTATGTTCAATTTTGATATAATGGAGAAAAAAATATCCAGGTTATAATTTGTCCCATTCTTTATTTTAATTCTTTTTTTTACAGGAACAGTTTCACATATTAGAAAAATAATATGATCTGGAATTTAAAAATGATCAGAGATGTATGAGGTGTGTAGTTACATCTTGGTTTATCTGTTTATTTTAAGCAATAATTACAAAAGGAAAAATAAATTTAAAATGCATTACAATATTAAGTCATAACTACTTTAAATTATAAATAGACACATTTGCACTTATAAATACCGAATACACACATGCCACATTGAATGCATTACATGGAATAATTGCCAAATAGTTTTATTGGCTTGGGAGTGGGTAAAAGCAAATTTATATAATCTCACTCTTAATGTGTTTTACCTCACTGTTTTTTGTTTTTTTTTTACAAACCCTATTTTTAACATATATTTTTGAAGTTATTAATCTTTTTTTTAGTCCAACTGGAAATAATTTTTAAAAAGATTAATTTCTTTTTGATTATTATTAATCTTTTAGAAAATCATTTGAGTAGACATTATTTTGTTTCATATAAGTAAAATATGAATATTCAGCAGTATTTCCATTAAGTGAGAACTGTGGCTGTGTAAAGCCTGACCCCAGGCTCCCATGGTAACTTTAAAAGTGCGAGAGGAATCGCCACTGCATCCGATCACGTCCAACCTCTGCGATCTAGTTTCTCTGGCGCTCAGAATCCGTTTCGTTAGGTTAATGTTTTCGCCCGCACTTTTTGTGAAGTTGGGGCTATTAACGACCTAGATTGTAATAAATGCCTTGTTATCGGGTCAATCCTACGTGAGCTTGGAATTTCGCAATGTCAGCAGCAGAGCCTGTAGCTGCAGCCATCCAGTAGCCAATGAGAGTCATCTGCCGTAGCTAGACTGCTACCGCATTGCACATGTGCTGTAACGCTAGCCGTGTGAGCCCAGGTTAAGTCACAACTGTCCTTAAGGGAGGACACAGGCTGCCTGCAGGTAAAAAAAATAAAGAAATAAGAAAACCTGTAGGGGGCACACAGGTGGTTCGCACAAAATCTTAAGATTGTAGAGCCCTTACGCGCATTTGTTTCTGTGGTTTTGATGTGGGCGACAGGTTGTAGGGAACACTCATCATGTAAGAGTAAAGCAGGTGAGATGCAAGTATGTTGTTTGGATTTTAGATTTTTTTTTTAATCAAAAAGGATCCCATTAGTGCTGTTCAAGTAATTGGTAGGTGCCCCTTGCTGACATGTTGTGCGCTCTTTGTGTGCCGCCTGGCTTTTCAGTAAATTAGACAATCAATGGGTAGAGTGTGTGAGCGTCATACTGGCACTTACACATCACGCATTTGCGGACGGTCACTAAGGGTCCAGTACTCGCACCTTACTTATGACTAAAGTGCAGTATAAGGACATTTCATCACCCGTACATAATAAGTGTTTGTAACTTAAATTATTCTTACAAATACTTCATTATACACTTACAACATGCACGACAACTGTGAGTTCCATTTTCATGTCATTCCTTAAGATGGTCGTACAAACCTCTAGGGAACTTCAAGACACACCTGCGCTCCCTTTAAGATGTGGCCACTACTTTCTACGACCCTTCACGGGCATAGATGACCCAAAAACCTGCAGCCCCTCTTTGGGTCAACCCCTCCATCCGGGTACATGTGACTAAAGCGTTAGTGAACCTCACACTCGGTTCAGTTTATTGTTAAGAATCGCAAATATAGAAAGCAGATCAACAAGAGTGTTAGGTTAAACAAGGAGAACATGAAAAGATGCTTTCACTTTCTTTTAAAAAACATCTCAGAGCTTCATTATGACTCATTTGTATTACAAACTTCAGGTTTTCTCAGCAACATTTTAGTCCATAACATTCCTCTGGCTCATTTCCAAACATCTGCCTCTCCTCGTAAAACACAATCATATTTTTTTAATTAAAATACACAAATACCATTTGTTTTCAACACACTTTCGGAGTTGTTTTTAAATGTTGTTTTTTCACTAACAAGTGCTTCATTTAAAATGTGTAACTTCTGTAAGATATACAGAAACCTGAAGTGTATCTAATAAAAGTACTTGTATTGTAACATTCTTTTCTAATACAGATTTATTTATGCAACTGTTGGTTACATTAAAAATATTAGGAATTAAATGACTTTCACAGTGATAATTCTGCATTTTCAGTGTCCAGGAGCTTTCTTATACACAGGCAGGGAAGCCATAAAATGACATAAATCGGGTAAAACGCTTTTAAACAACTTTTCTACCTTAACAGGATCAAATATACAAACTGTACTCTCTAAGCTTTCACATAAAAAGGGTTCATTTACCAGTGTCACCATGTCATGGAGATATAACATTTACCCACCTGATTCACTGATCAAATAAAGAGAACAGGAGGAGACGACGCTTCACTTTTCCTTGCAGATCTCTGAGGACAGGAAGTGCTCTCTTCTGTTTGGCCAAGTAAGCCAAAACTAAAGTTCCACCGTTCCTTGTTACCCACAAACTGCTCCAAAAAGCAGAACCTACTCTAAAGTAATTGTGTTCACATAATAAATGATCTTCACGGTGCCAGCTTCTAATGTAATTTATGTTTCAGATATTCTGGTTTTACTGTCTGGTTTGTAAATGCAGGTTTCACTTGTCATCAGGTATTCCTTTTTGAATAGAATCAATTTGTTTTTAAGTCTTTTATTTGAATCCATGAATGCTAAATATTGCAGAGGTAAATTGGCAGCCCGATGTTTGTAAAAACAAAAGATGAATTTAAACATCTAAGTTTTTGAGATTCTGAATTAATAAACGTATTTATTTTTTCCATCATAAAAACTTTAGCTAGAAAATGTTTTGATCTTGTTGTTTTCATCTTTTACTTAAGTATCTTCCAGATATAGAGTTGTTCTTTCAGTTTTGAACTTTGGCATTCAAGATCAAACCATAACTTAGTTTCAAAGTTACTGTTTGAGTTTTTGGGAGTCTGGTCTAACGAGAACTGCATAGTGAGAAGATTTGATGTACCGGTAGGACATTGCATTCTAGGAAAAAATCAGTGAACTGTAGTGAAAATGTCGCAAAGAAACAATAGATAAATCTGTCTTTTTAGGGGTTCTGCAGTATATGGACATTATCATGCGGTCTTAAACAGTGTTTTCTCTGATGTTTTTCATTGTCCTTGTAGTTTTTAACACTCGTGCTCTCTTATGGGGTCCAGATGACCCCACCCTTATATTGGTGTGATCCCTCCCATTAAAAAGATGGACAGGATTTCATGTCTGCCACAGACACCAGTGAAAATAAAAAATTCTGGAAAGAAAAAGAAAGCGCACTGTCTTGTGGGGTCCAGATGACCCCACTTTTAATGTAAACATGCCAAGGATAGCACAAGGGTTACGAGGGTTTAGAGTTTAAGGTTTAGAGTTTTGACATTCGATTTTACATGAAGTGACCCATCTGAGGAGCAGAGGTGTCTTTAACAGGACAATGTCTTTATTTGCCATTTACCATTTATCTGATACATACTTTCCACCAGTGCAGCTCTCAGTTGCTGTTTTTTTGAAGCATGTGTGACTTCAGTGTCAAGAGTTATAGTGACAGTGTTTACCCAAGAGTATATTCTTACAATTAGTTCACTGTTCATGTGCTAAAAGCATAAAGCTGTGAATCACCTGGTAGACGTTTCACTGAGGATTTACTCAGACAGACTACTGCATAGTTGGAGCCAACTGGTGTGTGACAAAATACCCACATTGTACTTTTGTTTTAACTGTTACATGTCACTTCTGTTTAGCTGACCCAAGACAGAATAGCATAGTTATGGAAGCACAATGTTACTCCTTGCAGATCTATACTACCGTCTGTTTGGAGCTTGTTCTATGCAGTTCCAAATTGTGTTTACTGCTCACATGTTTTCATTTTGTGAGACTCAATAGGAAACTGTCTGTTTGGTCTTACTTCCTTTATTTACGGAATGTTGTTGAATCAATCTTTCTGTGTTTTATTTGCTCTGGGTTTCATAAATATCTTAATGAAAGCTCACATCCACTCCTGTTGATTGAACAAGTGTTCAGCCTGTTGGAAATTTGGGTATTTGTTGTGTAACGTGTCCAGCTTCCACAAAACCGAGATATCTTTGTCGTAGTTCCTCTGCTGTGTTGTAGTTCATTTATAGAGGATTTGTTATGAAACATTTGGAAACAAATATAGTATAAGAAAAATGTATAAACCACAAATATTTAATCTATGTTAATGCAATCCTATACTTTAAGAACTTTGTCTTCAAGCAACTATATAGTTGTGCATCAGAAGACAAGAATATGTGCTTCAATCTTATTCTAATATTAACTTTTATGACAGTGGATTAAACCATTTATCATCAAATTGCTCAATAATCTGACGAGTTAAAAGTCTAAACAAAAAAGGAAAAACTTAATTAGCTAAAAAAATGAACCAAGACTATAACCCTATTACATATTCAAATCAATATATTTTTTCTTTAAAACCTTTTGGATAACAGATGATACTGATCATGTTCCAACAATATATATATATATATATTTATATTTTTTGACGTAACATGTTGCCTTGATTGGACTTTTTTGTAATGGTTGATTAACTGGTTGTTATTTTCTCTAATAGAAATGTTGTTTTGTGGTCCATAGAGAGCTGTTACAAAGATGCCTGAAGTACGGGATCTGACTGAAGCTTTGCCTGAGATGCCAATGGACCCAATCACTGGTGTTGGAGTAGTAGCCTCCAGAAACAGAGCTCCAACTGGATATGATGTAGTAAGTCACGGCACAGGACTCAACCCAAATGACCGTTCTAAAATCAGGCTGGAAAACGTGTATAAATAAATATCAATATTAGGTTTTTGGACTGATATCCTAAGACCTTTTAAACTGTAACCCCCGAAGATCTAAATCAAACAACTTCACAGCTAAAAGCATTAGAGCTCTTGGATGTTTTTTACAGAAAATTAAGATAGTATTACAAATCATGAGCCATGATAGAACAGTTTATCAGCATCAAGGAAGGAAAGATTGATCTTGATGACCAGAATTGTTCAGGCCTGTTCAAGGTCATCACTTCCAGAGCTAAACTGAAAACAGCTTAGTCATTTCTGTTAGTTTGGGTCAATTAAATAACATTCAAATGATTTGTAATGTTACACCATTTTTAGAATCATATCATAACTCCAAAGTTCATGTCTGTGCCATTTCTCCATCAAACTCCCTATTCCTCCTCAGGTTTCCACGACGACAGATGGCATTGACGCTGACCTGTGGAAAGATGGCCTCTTCAAATCTAAAGTGACCCGTTACCTTTGCTTCACACGAGTCTTTTCCAAAGAAAATGTCAGTTCACACACCTTACACATTGACAAGAAATATGTTATTGTTGTTGAGCTTTGTCTGTTTTCCCCTCTAGAGTCATTTAGGGAATGTCTTAGTGGACATGAAGCTCATTGATATAAAGGACACCTTACCTGTGGGATTCATCCCAATCCAGGAAACGGTGGACACCCGTATGTATTCTCTTCCTATTGACATCATTATTTGTGGCAAAAACTACTTGGATTTTTAACCTTTTTGATTGCCACGTTATCAATGTCTCTGGGAATTGTAAAAGTCACATACTGGTCTGTGGGTAAGGGTTTGTTTTCCCATCCCACAGAGGAGCAAGCCTTCAGGAAGAGGCGACTCTGCATCAAGTTCATTCCAAGGGATTCCACAGAGGCAGCGATTTGTGACATCCGTATCCTCGGGCGCTCCAAGCAGGCACCTCCTCAGTATACCTTTATTGGGTAAGCAGCATAAAACGACTTAAATAAAGGTTCATGAATCTTGTAACATAGGAGCTTTAGCTCTAGTGTTGATGTACTTCACATTATCATAACGTTTTGACCATTTACGCAATTAGTTCCAACAGATTCTGAAGCAGAGAAAAGCAACTTTGTGCAGATATACAACACTTTACAGCAGTGATGTGTTTATCTAATCAATTCAGTAAGAGCAAGAGAACCTTGGTTTGCTTTGAACAGGTGTTCTTCTGTTAGTGTAGATGGGAATTTGATCCAGATTTAAGGGATCATTTATTTAAATGTAGAGTAATGAAAAGATAACAAGTTACTGCACAGAGAAAATGTAAATATCAGGTATGTAAGTGAAGAAATGAAGATGGCTAATAAATATTTAGAGACCTAGAAAGATGGTTTTCTTCTACATTCCTCTGTCAGGGCTTGTTTAAGGGAGCAGCTGGTTAAACAGAAGAGCTTAATCTGTTGATTTAGTCTGCTCCAGTCTTAAGAGGGATGTTTGATTTGCACTCCAGCTCAAGTGAGCTTTCACACTTCCCAAACGAGGCGGGCTATCTGAGGAAACGACCCCGTCAGTGTGAATGCGGCGACCTTCTCTTTAAGCTGGAGCAACTTAAGAGCTAGCATGACGTTTGTGTGCTTTGCCGGCATGTTTTCATTCCTCGTTGCATTGTTCCACAGGGAGCTTAACAGCATGGGAATCTGGTATCGCATGGGGAATGTCCCCCATGCTCAGGACTCTGCTGTCCCGCCACCCACCAACACCATTCAAAATGTGAACAACTCCACCCCTGCTCCTGTTCCAGCAGCTCCTATACCCAAGTATGGTTCCTGTATTTACATGTGTGTGCATGTCTGGTCTGATTTGAATTTCTGCTCTGCTGTATTCACATGGCTGTTCGACAGAAACGTCTGTCCAAAGCAGTAAACGAAAGTAAACATGAAGAGAGAACTCTTGAGAAAGATATTTTCAATGTTTTGACGACTTTGAGCCCCAGTCCCTCAAAAATGCTGTCCACGTCCAGGTCTACTGTGGGTTTGGAAAATGCAAATCCTTTACTTCATTTTCTGGATTTTCTTAGATTGACTTCTAAAAAAAAAGTCCCTGACTGTTTATTGAGTTTGATTTAAAACAAACAAAAAAACATTTACTCTTTTGAACTCAAGCTTGGTTGATAAAATCAATTAATCGATCTAAATCGATCTAAAATTAATAGATCAATAATGGATCCCTAAAAGTAGAGGTCGGATTATTAACTTATAGTGGGATTTCCCATAGGACGGCTAACACTCGGTCGACGTATACATACATTGATGACAAAAAAACATCTTTATAAGATCACAGGCATGAATTTTCCAAAGTCCTTTGTAGAAATATTTTTTAAAGTAATCATTTGTGGTCTAAAACACCGTTTTTTTTGTTAATTCTTTCTTCTTCTGGAATAAAGTGTAATGCTATACTGCGATCGCCACCTACTGGCCAAACTGAAACGCCCTCCAAGAGAGGCAGAACAATTGTTGGAGCTTCTCCATTTGATAAACCATGAAACGCTGTATAGTATTATCAATCTCATTACTATTTTAATAATACATTTTACAGTATGTGAACTTTATCAGATTAATATGAATATATTCAGAACATATATACATTCAATTATTTCTAAACAAGTGTGCCTAAATGTGTAAACCTTGTAAACTCAAAATTTTATTGAATTTAATTTAATTAAGATTCAAAAAATTGAAATTATAATCAAATCCATTCTGGAAATTATTGTAAATACCCAGCCCTATTTCAAACAGACAGGGGGTAAAACTTTCCAATTTCCAATTCCAAAACTGTAATTAAAGATGGTATTTTTTTTCTTCAAGTCACCTCGTACAGAATTTAAAGTGTGTGGTGTGTTGTTGTTTCTTTCTTTGCTCCAAGGCATATTTCCATGACCCTGCCTGCCAGCTTCAGAGGGAAGAACACCACCAGACCGGATTATGAGCACCAGAACTCCAACCTCTATGCCATCTCAGGTTAGCAGAGCTCTTAATGTTATTAATGCTTGTTATAAAAAGCTGTAAAACACTCTCAGTACTGCATTAACACCAAACACAAGTCATGAGTCAAAATCAGATCCATCACCTCTCCTGCGCATCAAATTAACTGCTAAACGCTTATCCAAAATGTGTTCATAAACCTGTGAGAGGAGCTACTGTCAAAAGATTTTAGCCTCTTCAGTACTTTATGGAAGTCATAGATTAAAGCTGGACGCCTCTGAAGCACAGATTGTGTTCGATGAGCGCATGCTAGATATCTGCAAACTAAATTGTCCAGAAGCATTTTAAATAAAGCCAAACTGGTTATGGACCACAAGTCTCTCCACAGTTTAGGTTGTGCCTCGATTTTACCATATTTTTCTTATTGCATAGAAGTTTGGGGGAATATTTATAAATCAACCCTACATTCACTTAAAAAAGACCAATACAAAGTGAGTTACCTTGATCACACAAAGAACTTATTTTTACGGTCAAAAGAACTCAAACCTAATGATTTGGAAGAATACTACACAGCTCAAATAACTTTCACAGCATGTGCAAAAGTTTTTCATCAAAAAAATAAAAATAATTTTAGAGGATAAGATACATTTATTATACTCAAAAAAACATGTTGTGTATTTATGTTTATATGCGTAGCAAAGCTGTGGAACAGAACCAGTGTTACAGTGTACACTCAATGTTTGAGAACAAATGTAGAAATATGATTAATGATAGATATGCAAATATACCAAACATAAATAAACTGTAATATATCTGTAAATATTTATGAATAGAAATCTGATATGTGTTGTGGTAATAAGATACAAGTAGAAAATAAATGGGTGTTTAAATATGACAAATATGTGTGGGATGTTTCCATGTGTATATTCTAAGTGTATATTTATCTCTGTGTGTATCTGAAAGTAAATCTGTACTCAGTAGAAAGGTAAACGGACTATCGGTGCACTGGTTGTGGTAATAAATGTGGTCTAGGGATGAGAATTTACAAGACTTTACTTCTTCTCACTCCCTTTTAGATATTTCTTAAATGTATTATTATTTTTTCCTTTTATAGTATAGTACATCATCATCATACCTAGTTGAGCTCCCCTTAAAAACAACCAGCCCCAGAATAAATGGTTTAAAACAATTATTAGGATAATCTGTGAATTACTGTTTTGATAGCATTGATTGGAAGGACTCTTTCTGTTGTTTTTGTCTTTCAGCGATGGATGGAGTTCCCTTCATGATCTCTGAGAAGTTTGCCTGTTCTTCTTCTGATGTAAGTCTTTGAAGATGAGCTGCTGAAATGCAGACATGTTCAGCTCCTCTGAAATGAAGATCGTCTGTCTGTTTGCTCATGTTACTCCAAATGTGTCAACATTTTTTTTGAAGGAACTGGGCCTCAATTCTGATCATGAATCAACAGTAGAACACCTCTGAGTTTACCATATGCGCACAGGCAGCAAAAAAAGGTTATCAGCGGAGCTTGGAGTTCATGATTCCCATGGCAACATGCAAACACAAAAGAATGCATTGTAAATGTAAATATAATATGAAGTGTACTGACATGTGCAGGAATGTCTGAAGTGCAGCCTGTGAGCTAAATTCAGATTACAGTCACAATTGAATCCAGCCTGAAGCCTTTTTCAGAGAAAGAACCAGCACTGCTGGTAACAGCAGAAATACACACATCTAGAAAAGCTGTTTGATATTTCACCAGAAGATGGCAGTAGCGCTGCAGACACACAGTAGCTACTGTCCCACTGAACATTGTCGTTTTTTTTATGCTGCTTTTTTTCTCTTTTCAAACTTTGCACTTTGTGTACATTTTAGAAGCAGAAAAATTCCTTCATACATTTAGCACAGTTAGTGCTACTTCTAAGATCTGTTATTTTTCTGTGCAAAAACGACCAATTCCAACTAATGGAAGAAAATACAAGGTAACCATCCAGAAAGTGTTATATATATATGAGGTGTTCCTATAACATCCATCTATCTTCTAAACCCACTGAATCTCTTTCAGGGTCAGAGTCCCACTATATTAAAATAAAGCGATTTATTAGGAAAGTGAAACTTTCAAAATCGATTTTAAAAGAGACATTGTTCAGATGAAGAGTGATTCTAGTGTTTAATCATTTATTCTGATGGTCTGTTCCTTTAAATTAAGATCATGAAAGGACATTCACATGAAGGAGCGTCTTTCCAAAAAACATCCAGATTATTTTCTTCACTCTACCAACCAAGTTAGGTTCGCTTTAGAGACAAGAACCAGCAAAGTGAAAGAAAAGAAGGGAGCAAAATGGCACAAGAGCAAACAGCAAACCAGTTAACACTGCAGTTTGAAGTGTCTAAAATCTAATGATGTACTTTACCAGCTGTGATGAATATCTGCTCTGAAGCATTGAGAACATGGATGCTGCAGTCCACCTGAAGGGCTCATTTTTCCCTGTTTGTTGTGTGTTCAGCTGCAGCAGGTGGACCTGATGGGCATTACGATCAAGTCTTTGGCTGACATCGAGAAAGAGGTGAGGAAGAAGATCTAGTCGACCTCCAACAAACCAACAGATCATAATCAGGGCTTTTCCTGGCTTTTATCCTGGCACCACCACCACCTTATCGCGACCTAAGATTCGTGTAGCTACCTTATCTTTAGCAAATGTATTACAAATTGACTATTTTAGCAAGTATATTTACATAAATAATAAAGCACAAATTAGTATTATTTAATTTCAAGTTTATTTCTTTATTTTCTTTGAAGTGCTTCTTAGTAAATAATACCTCAGATCCATGGTCATTTACCGAACATGGGACTGTGCAACAAACATCTACTCAGCTACTCATTTGCACAGAGAACAGCCTGTAGCAGAGCATTTGACTTGTTAATGTTTCAACTAATAAAACCTTTCAGACACTCTTGGTAGTTAAAAAACCTCTTAGTTTGGACCATCAATTGCAACTTTACAACAGACATTCAGGTTAATGTGACTGCACTCTTTTCTTTTTGAAAAAAAGTTGCTTATTTTATGATTTTCCATGCCTGTAGAACTAATACATTTGACTAACATGACTCAGGTTGGAATAAAAATGTATCTATTTACATATAGCTAGATGTACACAGTTATAGAAGAAACAATACTCACGAGAGGTGTAACGGATCACAAACCTCACGGTTCAAATCGAGTCATGGTTTTAGGGTCATGGTTCTATGGAGAGAAAATAGACTCACTCTGACTTGTGTGTACGTAATTCTTGATTTGTGCATAAATTAGGATCTGTGCATGCAGTGCACAAGTAAAAAATATTATAAAATTAAAAAAAAATGCAAAATACAATTTACACAAGCACTAATTAAAATTACAACAGCATGAAACTAATTACACACAAAAATCTTTTAAAAAATATGCATGAATCACCTCTTACACACACATCAGTTACACACAAATCTATCGTGAGACAAATTTGTCTGTCAGGGATGCGTTCAAGAGGTTTACTCTTAAATGCATGAGCGGATCAAAATGCAGCTTTGGGGTTCTTTATAGTGAGGATTAAACTGTATAATGCATTTAAAATCTCAAAAAGTAGAATTTTTATGGTACGGCCCCTTTAAGTAATAATAATAAAAACTTTTAAGAAGTTTGTGAAGTTGTGTTAACAAATCTAGAATAAATAAATTGTTGACGTCAGACTGAAATCCCTGTAAAGCCTTACAGGAAAACACCAGCTAAACTAAGGTGCTAATTATAAAAGGTTTAAAAGGTGTAAAGGATGTTCGAGCACAGTTGTGTTTTTGTATAAATGTTTTTTGAGGTTTGTATCATGTTGTAAATTACTGTTAAACATTATATGAAGGTTAAAATCAGAGTTTGTAGATTTCACTGTAGCAATATGTTAGCAGGAGCCAGCAGAAAACCTTGGATGAGACGTGGATTGTCTTTACAGGTGGATACTGGCTATTTGCTGGAAAAAAAGCAAATCTGTACAGGGCAGGCATACGGCCCTCAGCAAATCTAGATTTAACCTTTATTTAACCTTCAAACTGTTAGGTGACCATCTGCCCATTGATCCACTGAAACATTGACGTTGCTCAAATCTCTGGACTTTTATTGTCAGAAGTATCACTACAGATCTGACAGCAGTACAGTTTTTCAAAACCACTACTTTAAAAGGTCTTTCACTACTTTAAAAAGTCTTAGTGAGGTTCTTTGGAGTGTAAAATTTAGAAAATTTTGTTTTGAAAAAAAAGAGCTGTGATTACACACAGTGTCCACCGTGGAGCACTGTTGTGCTTTGCAAAAACAGAATCTGAGGGTAAGAAGTTTCAAGTCCACCTTTAGTTTCTTAGAGCCCATTTTCCTTTGTGATTCCAGTACGACTACAGCTTCCGTACGGAGCACAGCGCCGCCGCTCGCCTTCCCCCAAGTCCAACACGGACCCCCCTGAGCTCAGAGGCTTGAGCCCGCCTCCTGCAGCCTTCCAAACGGAAGTCGGCTGCCGCGATGACCTGAACCCAACTACTGAGACCCAGCCACGTCCTGCAGCACGGACACGACACCGTTCACCACAATGAAACTACGGGAGTTGACGAAAAGCCAGCAGGAGCGAGTGCATCCTTCTGTGGAACCTGTGGTCTCGCTGTCCTCCTGCTTTTTTATATGTAAACAGGAAACATTCTAACCAAGAAGGTCACCGTAAAATCATCACAACTCATCTCTGAGACAGAGCTGCCCGATGTTGGCGCAGAAGCTTCTAGAGAACGGCATTTCAAGCTTTATGAAGCATCGCAGTGTGTGTGCCAGGAGACACACTGAACGACACTCCAAACAACCTCCCCTCTGAGTCTTGGCTGCAGGAAGTCAGCTCAGTTGTTGGAAAAGAGGGAAAAAACCATCAAATCCAGCCTGGGTTTGTTCCTGCTCGTGTTTTTGGCGTGTGTCCCTCCTCTTACTGTAACACACTGGGAACATTTCAGTTAGTTTTCTTTTTGGGACTGAATGTGCTTCCTGTTGCCCCTGGCCAATCAGAGAACTGCTTCTTAAACGCTGTTTGTGTTTGAGCCACTAACTCGAGTCAACCACTATTAGATTTTACTCACAGATTTCAGTGTAGCTTCACACTGTACACACTAATGCAGGAATCTGAGCTGGATTTTAACCTGAGATGTCTGGTAGTGACTCGAGCAAAAGGCATTCTGTTTCCAATACCTCCATCTGAAAAAAGGGAATTAAAAAAAAAAAACCAAGAAACCCAGATGTTCCTGTTACAAGAATGTTTAGTTCATCCCACCTTTGGTTGAGGTGGATGCTTTACGAAAGCGCTTGGACAAACCCAGTCCACACTAAAACGTCTTTAAAAGGAAAAAAAATACATTTTTTTTGTTTGTTTGTTTGTTCCTGAGAGTCTGATTTTTAAAAAGTGGCATAAAAATCAGTTTCTTTTATATTGTTACCACTCCGTACTAACTGCCAGCAAAATGATAAGTTACAGATATTTAACTTTTATGGTTTTTAACCTTAGAAACTGTCCTGATAAATATGTCATCTGATAGTAACTTAAGTAACAATCCATCTGTAAATATAGTCACAATATTTGAAAACCAGATCATTAGCTGGTTTCAGGCACAAAGGTAAGTATGGAATTTTAAACTGGATTCTGTCTCCTAAAGCACACCTTGTTCATGCTGGGAAAACGTTCAGACATTATGGGGTAATGGTTGGAGAGGAACAGTTTTTATCAGGATGTAAAGAAATCCATGACACTGTTGGAGTTTGTGATAGAAATGCCCTAGAGTTCATGTGGGCTTTTGAAAAGCTGCTGCTAGTGTTTGTAGTTCTGCCATTTTTGTAGTTTGTAACCATCGGGAGATGCTTTTCTTTTCTTGCAACTGAAGGACTCGTCTGTTACCATCCATGTCTACCTGCAGCGTCACGTTTCCAGGAGTTTGAGCGGCCGGCTTCTCTACCGACAGATTCCCGTCAGATACAGCTCTCCTGTCGTCTCTGACAGAATCTCTCCAGGAACGGTTGGAAACATTTCTGGACTTTAGTGTCCATAGTCATGATAATCCTCTAAACTAGTAGGTGTTAAGCTCTGTCCAGTGCAGTGGTGTTCATCTCCGCCTGTCCATTCAATGATCACTTCAAGATGTCGCTCCAGCTCGAGACGTTTGCCTTCATTGGTCTAAACGACTTCAGACTGTTACAGATCACGTGCAGAAGCTCTGCATACATATTTAACATGTTCATTTATTCTTTTTACTTCACGTTTGTCTAATTTATTAGTTCCATGTGGTGACAGTGTTGCTATAAAGCTGTTGTCATAAATGTGTAGAAGTATTGGTTGCACTGCGAACATAAAGCGGGTGAGGTGATGAGTGTCATCTGCTTGCTCCGTGCTCAGCTGCATCTTTGGGAAATCACTTCCTGTTGTTTCTGACTAAACATTTACCAGCTGACTAATAAATACTCAAAAACACGTGTTTCTTTACATGTATCCTGACATGCTACAGTTTTATTCATTTGGAACCCTAAAAGAACTAAATCCCTGAAGATTGTTGCAGCACAGCATGAGGACTGTGATCGGGAATGACCACTGACTATATACACTTCCTTTCAAAAGTTTGGGGCTCATCCAAAAAATCGTGTTTTCCAAGAGAAGTCACACTTTTATTCACCAAATAAGTTTTACAATGAATAGAAAACATAGTCAAGACATTGACCAGATTAGAAAAAATTATATTTCTGATCATATTTTTTCCTTCAAACTGCTTCTGTCAAAAAATTCCCCATTTGCAGTATTTCCAGCATTGCAGACCTTTGACGTTCTAGATGTTAGTTTGTGGTAACCTAAAGAAATGTTACCCTACTCTTTTAGAAGCCCCTCCCACAAGTTGGACTGACTGGATGAGCACTTCTATTCTTCTGTACAGTCAAGCTGCTGCAACAGCTCAATGGGGTTTAGATCTGTTGACTGTAATGGTCACTCCATTACAGATAGAATACCTGCTGCTGGTTCTTCTCTAAATAGTTTTTGAACAATCTAGAAGTGTGCTTTGAGTCATCGTCTTGTTGTAGGATCAAACGCTGTCCATAGGGTAAGGCATGGTGTTTGAAAATGAAGTGATGACCTTCCTTTTTAAAAGTCCCTTTCTTTCTGAACAAATCTTCCACCTTACCAGCCCAAACCATAATGCTACCGCCACCTTGCTTAACAGATTATGTCAGGCACTGTTTTCAGCATCTTCTCAGTTGTTCTGTGTCTTACCTTCTGTGTGATCCAAACATGTCAAACTTCGATTTGTCCAATTTTTCTCCAATCTTCCCCTGTATAATGTCTGTTCCCTTGCCCATATTCATTGTTTTATTTTACTAGCCAGTCTCAGATGTGGCTTTTCCCTTACCGCTCAGCCCTGAGGGCCAGCATCCCGTAGTCACCTCTTTGCTATAGATGATGACACTGGTGTTTGCGGATTTAATGAAGCTGCCAGTAGAGAACCTGTGAGTCGTCTATTTCTCAAACTGTAGACTAATGCCTCATTTCCACTGAGTGGTCCAGACCGGACTGGTACGGCATTTTGAGCTTTTCCATGATAATATGGACCCATAAAGCCGGAGCGATTCATACCATTTTTGGTCCCCTGTTGGTTTGTAAGTCCATAGAAAAGTGGCTGTCGTCACACAATGGAAATCCGTTGGTTGGTGGAAAGGTTTTACTACACCAGCAAGCACCCGATCAGTGCTTTTCCCGACTCAAGATCCAAGCCAAAAGTTTTGTCCTCTTTTTGGCTATATTCTTCTTCGCCTCCTGCAATCTTCTTGCAATTAATAATTAATTCTTTGCATTCAGTATTCCACCCTTATTCACAGGGGTTCAGGACCGGAGACATGCTGAATCTGCAAATATGCTGTAGTCGCAGCGTTATGACACACAGCTACGTCTTCGGTCTACACCTTGCGTGCGCCTTGATGGCTCAACACTCAATGGAAACACTCACTTGAACCATTCTAAACCTCCTTTCAATGGAAATGAGGCACACTTGTTCTTATCTTCTTGCTCAGTTGTGCAGTGGGGCCTCTCTCTTATTTTTCTACTCTGGTTAGAGCCTGTTTGTGCTGTTCTCTAAAGAGAGTAGTATATACTGTTGAAGGAAATCTTCAGTTTCCTGGCCATTTATCCCATGGAATAGCCTTAATTTGTAAGACTGTCAAGTTTCACATGAAAGTTCTCTGTTTCTGGCCATTTTGAGCATTTAATTGACCCCAAAAATGTGATGCTCCACATACTGAAAGGTCAGTTTTATAGTTTCTCTGAGCAGCCAAACCATTTTCAGCTTTGCCAAAAAGAATGCTCAAAAGTTTTCTAATCATACTGATGGGTGAAGGTGGGACACACCCTGGACAGGTCACCAGTCTGTTGCAGGACAACACAGTCACCCCCACATGCACATAGGGACAAGGTAGAATACTAAGTAACACATGCAGCATTGGTCTGTGGGAGGAGGCCCAAGTGTCTGGAGAAAATCCACACATCCACGGGGGACCATGCAAACTCCACAAAACAACCCAGCCAGGATTTGAACCAGGACCTTCACACTGCGAGGTGAGTGTTAACCACTGCAACACCATGCAGTCCCTCTCAGAAATGGTAGAGCAGCTGTGGACCCATCTCAAAACAGCAACACCTCAGATCAGGGTGATTGGGAGAAGTTTGCAAAATGAAATCCTAAAATTCCAGCAGATGAGTAAGGAACCCCTTTATGGTCACAGGAGGCGATTGATTTCAGTTATTTTGACGCATTTTGAGTAAGAGGTGCCAATAGTTTTGTCCTTCTTATCTTTGAGTTCTGCTCGAAGTTTTGTCAGGTATGACTTTCAGGGTTTTTTGTGTTGTTTCTGTAAACAGCAAAACATTTCCAATTGGAATCAAGTTCTGAGAGAAGTGTTGCATTTTCTAACAGAATTGCAGAGATGTGGATATTTTTGGCCCAGGCTGCATGTGGTAATAAGGCTTACAAAACTGTTGGCAAGTACCGACCAGATTTGAGTTCGCTATTCCTCCCATCATTTCATCCTTTTTTTTTTTTTTTTTGCTTTTTCTTTCACTTTTTCCCTTGCTGGCTAAAATAACTCATAAATGAAACGAGGAATTTTCCCCACACTAGAAAGACTCGACAGGTGTAATAATAAACACTTCCAATGACACACAATGCATCTGCTTAACATAAACATACTTTACAAGCTGTAGCTCAAGTCAAAAGAGTTCATGTTTAAATATTATTTATGTCACTAATTTTTGAGCAGATCTGCACCAAGATCACGGTAATAAAATCACTTTCTCTGACTCTTTGCCAGCCGGTCTCTGTCTCCAGGGTCTGCAGCAGAGACTGCAGCCAAACTGCTGCTCTGGGCTGGAGATCAGAGAGGACTTAAAGAGCTTTTCCCTCCAGGGTGAGTCCCGCTGTCATTTCATTCCATTGTCACTCCAGTTTCTCCTGCAAAAAGTAACTTTAGTTTCTTACAAAAATTACTTAAAGTTGTGACACAATATACTCACTTTTTACTCCATTCTGCATGTGGAAACTAAATGTGTGCTTCTGTGTAAATATGTGCAACTGCAGAATTACTTATGCTGGTCATGCAACAAATTAGTCATCATGTTGAGATGTTCATTATTATGCATTTATTTGACATGTGTCATTCTAGCAAAATGATCAAATTTACACTTTTAAATGTAAAATAAATGAATAAAAAATTTCATTAAAGACCCACTCACACAATGAAAGTGGTGTCTTTGGTGTTTTTAACATGTTCTTGTGGCATTTTTCAAATGATGGAGGGCACATATAAGCAAAATTAGGATTACAATTTTATATTATTTTGTAAAATTATAAAATTAGGAGCAGACAAAATAATGCAGATGGAAAAAAAGAGCGATTTTCTTATTAATCATCTGCTATGTATGTGTATGCTTTGGATTTTTGGTGCTGGTTGGTGATTTTTTTTGGCGATGATGGTCTGAATATGCTTGGATTTTTGGTATTGATGTGGATAATTTCTTTCTTGATAATAATCGTCCGAGTATATTTAGATTTTTGGTATTAATTAATATAAATGACTTGTCTGTGGATGTTAGAAATTGATTATATCACTGATCTTAAAGATTCTTAATAACTCAAATCTATGATTGTAGGGCATAAATAATTGATATTGAGTCCTGAACTGGATATTGATAATTCATAAAAAGAAAATGGTATGGGGGCTTGCTTATTCCGGACCATCACTCCTGACACAATTTCTAATAAGCTACTGCCACTCTACAGAAACTACGACAGATTTGTTGTCTCCACGTTTAACTCAGGTTTATGTGTTCTTTTTTCCACCACATTCGTTGGTGGTGGTTTCTCAGAGTGTTGCCTAATTTCCCAACACACAAAGTGTCTGAAGCAGTCATTAAACAGCATTAACAGAGACGTCAGCTGCTGCTCGTTTCCTGTGAAACCATCTTACATCTCTTTCTGGTTGACGCCACTTGTTTGATTTTTCAAAATAAGAGGCGTCAATGTGTGCTGCAGGTTTTCTCCAAGACGTCATGAAGTTCTTTTATCCCCCTGAGCTCCGGCTTCAAGGCACATTCAGTGACATCTGTTGGTAAAAAGGATCAAACGTGTCATTTTTCCATGCAGTGGTTTCATTAACCGCACCAAAGCGCGACTTTCATTTGACTGTGAAGGTGCCACACTGTCCATTAATCTTAACTTTAATTAAATCAAACTGTGAAGGACAACACAGGAAAAATAAGTCTCAATAGCGAATATTTCTGAAAGGACGATCCACTCAAAGGAAGTAAGAATCATGCAGCTTTAGTGCAGAAAGTTCTGCTAGTAGTCTCTGTGTATTCTCTTGCAGTGGAGAAAATCCCAACAGGAAAGCTGCTTTCATTTACAAGAAGGTCAGAAAATAACCAGAAAGGACCCCTGATCTCATTTAGGCAACTTTCAAAACTCGCGTTCATGGATAACGCACACTTTCAAGACCCGTTTGGGTTTTCATGACACATAACCAATGAATGCAGGTTGAATGTTAAACCAGGTTGAACTTTGACCAATCAGGGACTTGGATTTGGTAGTAACGCATGGATAGCGTCCCTTTTTATTCACGGAAGTGCCAACCGTTTGAAACTGATCATGAATGAGAAATTACTGGTTATAATTGTAGTTTGTTTTCCAGCCAGTCTTTTATATATCACAATAGAAACGTGAGAGAAAAAGCTTGGAACAAGATTAAGATTTGTATCACTTTACTGTGTGAATGCTTCATAACCACTCACACTATAGTGATTCTCCTGCTCCTATCTGCAAGTTTTTTGGCACGTAAAAACTGAAATCACACTTCCAGCTATTTCGGCAATCAAAGGATTCAGCTCATTCAGGACATTAGTATTTTTGGTATTCATATAGTTTTTGAAATATTGAGCAAAATATGCCCCATAGGAAATGAAGGAGATGCACGCACGCTTAGATTTCTTGTTCAAGTGAATTCAACAATCGGCATGTGCTAGCATGAAATCAGTTAGGAGCTCCAGCTAGTGCTGCTGCTGGTTCAATGCAGATCATGTTTTATTTTATTTTTTTACATGGGCTTATCAAAGTGTGTGTCTCGCTAGCATGCCTGGGAGGGATAAGGGGTGTTGGTGGTGTGTGTGAGTGTGGCGGGGTTAAGCAGCTCAGCACAATAAGCCACGCCCACACAGAGGAAATTTCGGAAAAGGAGGCTTCAGATCAACATGAAAATGGCTTTTTAAGGCATTTAGGATGTGGATTTTTTGTTAAAAACTTCACAGTCCTAATTAAAACCCCACTGGGAATGTTTAAAGACAAAAAAATTGTCGTAAGGGGACTTCAAGCATCTTTAGCGACTACTTTCAACGGAAAGCATTCAAACTAGCATTATCGCAGGTAATGCAACTTCTCTAGTTTCACAATTAGCTTATTCCATCTGTAGTTGGTGGACATGTAAACAGTAGAAAAAGAAGAAGAAAACAAAAAGAAGCCCCTCCCTACTTTTCTATTGAGAAAACAATGCACGTTTAAGAAGCCGCGCTTAGGGCTTTCTTGAATGCGTGTCACAGCTTAACTCTCTTCCTGCTGGTTTAATCACAACTTCCGCTTGATGAAAGCTAAATGTTGTCAACTTAAGCAACACTATGAACACCTTCTTTCAATAATTCACAAAAAGCACAACTTCATCCATTTTCCAAAACCTGCTTATTCTCTTTCGGTGTCCCATGGTTGCTGGAGCCTATCCCAGCCACTGTTCGGCGATGGCGGAGTTCATCCTAGATTGGCTGTTTTTCTTTGCCTCTCCCCTTCTGAGTTCCTCTCACATGTTTAACTTCTTTCCATGTTTCTGTTTCTTACATTTTCAGTCTCATTTTATGAACTAACCAATCAGATGCCTCAATAAAAGCACATGGTCTCGGTTCGAACATTTGATTGACAGATTCTTCTGAGTTCGCTTTCAGTGGAAAGGGTGTGGCCTTCTAACACGCTCACTTCTGATTAGAGAGAGTAATTTCTGTAGAAATGTAGACCAAGACCAATGACTGGTTCCAACATGGCAACATATCATGGAGAAATGGCAACTGAATTATTTTTATTTGGTTGGAACCAAAAGTAAGTCTTGTTCTTTGGCTGATGTCCCACTTGCTCAGTCCAGTTCTCTTTACACAGTCAATGTTTACAACCTAATCCTGATGTGACTGACAGGAAAAACAGAACATGACAAAAAAAAATCAAAGTAACTCTCACCAACAAATTTTGAATTGTAAAAGATATTGGGAGGTCTTTACCCTAGAAACCAAACATTTTTGTTCAAAATTACCTGCGTTTTAATTTGTTAAAGTTATCACGAAGCTCCAGCATAAGGTACCTGTGGATTCAAACAGTTGCATTCATTAAAACATTTATCTTTAAACAGTTTTAATAACATGGTTATTAAACTCATTTGTGCTAAAACTCAATATGTGAAATTTAAGCATTACTCAAAGGGAAAAATGAATTCATTTCTTGACGCAACAGTTTACAGCTGGACAGTCAGAGCAGGCTTTCATGGTGATTATATGACACTACTTAAAAAGAGATATTGAGGAGTGAACAATAAACAAATAAGGAAAGATATGAAGAACTCATTTTAAAGTGATCTTAAAGAGTGTGAATGTAAACATTTTAATGCATACAATCAAAAACATCTGAGAATAAGTGAGTCTTTATTTAACCTGGAAACCGTTTTAGCTGATCTAAGGATTTCTGGAAGCCTGCTGCAGATCTGTGGAGCATAGAAGCTGACTTCAGATTCTTCATGTTTGGTTTGGACTCTAGAAACTGACTTTAGACTGGATCCAGATGAGCAGAGATATGTACGTACGGGGTCAGGAGGTCATCATGAATTTTGTTTGAAATCATAATGTAAAGCTTTTAAGACACAATGGAGTCTAGAATGACTGAAAGAGAACATTTTTGCTCCCTCCAAGAATCAGGCTCAGAATGGTGGTTGTGTATGAAAACACCTGTGTGATGAGACGGATGGAAGGTCTTTCAAACCCAAAAATAAACTCATGTGCTGTGTGATCCATGTGGGATTTATGGATAAAATTTACAATATAAAATGTATTTTTTTAAGCAAACATGGAGAGGTGAAGCCTCAGCTCGCGGGGGGAGGTCGGTCTCCGGTGTACAGCAGGGGGGTGGGTCTCTGTCTGCTGCACTCAGGCTCAGCCTCGTCACACCCAGGCCGGCCGCGCCCGCCCGCCCGGTCTGCTTCTCCTCCGGACCCCCGGCGGCTCCCGCAGGTCTTTGTCAGAGGCTGCGGGAACTTGGCTCCTCCGAACACCTCCTCCACCTCCGCCCTCTGCCTTCGCTCCGCAGGCTGGCCCGGTATGGACTCCGCAACAAGTGTGCCGCGTTCTGAGGCGCGCGGGTCAGAAGGCGACCAGCCTCCCTGCGCGCGTGCAGACACGCCAGCTCACGTGCGCTCACAGGACGGGGTTCGCGCAGACGCCGAGTCTTTGCGCATCACGATCGGTGAGTTTGCGGCGCTCGACCGCTTCCTTTAAATCGTTTATTTATCCCTCCGCCGTTTCAAATAGAATTTTTCTTTACATGTTTAGGCCATAAAAAATAAAATGTTCTCTGTTAACTTACGAAATTATTCAGAAAAATAAAATTTAGTATTAATCTGATCTGTTTTAACAAAATTCTTAAAGGAACACTCCCGCCCAATAAATAAACAAGTTAATTGTAAATTTGCGTAAGGGCCTTGTTTTCGTATAGCCTAGCTTACCTGTTGGTAGGCGCGCGACAGTTAAGTAGTCTTCTTCGTCTGTGTTTTTCTTTGTGCCCGCATCCGTTCTGTCGTGACCCGTACCTCCCTCCCGGTTTGTGGCAGGCGGCGGCGCTCCCCCGCGGGCCGTGTGTCGCGGCTGCGACCGCATCATCTGCGACCGTTTCCTGCTGTGGGTGAACGGCGCGTGCTGGCACGAGGCGTGCCTACGGTGTGCCGCGTGCCGGCAGCCGCTCGCCACCACCTGCTACGTCAACGACACCAAGCTCTACTGCAGGAGAGACTACCGCCGGTAAGAGAGGCGCGGAGGCGGCGGGCCTACGGCGGCCCGCAGGCCGGCGCCGGTACTTAAACGCCAAAAGATCCTTTTGGTTACGTTTCTTAAACAGCAGCAAATTAAGTCCCAGTTTGCTGTTTATGAAAAAATATGGTTTTGTAGCTATTAATTTACTTATTAAAAAAAAAAAAAATTAAAATATTTTGTTAAATTAAAAATATCAAAAATAATTTACTTTAGACATCAGCACAAAAAATCCTTTCAAAATAAAACCCACCCCATGTCAACTAAATAACCTATTGTTTTTAAAGCATTTGTATTTTCTTTGAAACCTATAAGCCACAATAGAGAGACAAAAGAGCCGCACGTGACTCCGGAGTCTTACTTCAAAACGAAAAGGTATTTTTTTCAACAGGGACTTGAAAAGAAAATAATATATACATATACGTGGACAAACGAGTAGGTTTCTTTTCTCTATTTAAATTTTTTAATTTATATTCACAATTATTTTAAATTGATTTAATTACTCCAGAAATCTTACTGTAAATGTGGCGCGTGCGTAACCGGATGTCTTGCCAAAGCAGTTCACGAGGCGCACAGGTGCGGGTGATTAGGCTAAATAAAACACACCTGTCAGTCACTATAGCAGGTTACTTCCTTTGTTAAATTATTTTTTAGAGTAATTGTATTGGTACAGTTTTCTTCTGTGGTTTGCTTATTTTTCTTTTTTTTTTTAATGTACCAATTATTTTTTATAGATTTTATTTTTCTTAGATTTTTGGGGGTGTATGTGTCAAGAATTTCAGGGATATGCCAACATTTTTTAAGCAATTAAGCCAATTAAATTAAAGTAATTCACCCCCAAAATAACATTACTAAAATAACATTCAGCCTCTTTAAATTAAATGTATTTGAACTAATATTGTTTGCTAAAATAGAATCAGAATAGTGTTGAACTTGACCTTGGTGTAGGAGTCTGAGCGCTGCTGCCTGTGTTGCCCTGAGCTCTGGCTCCACCATCAGGCTCCATCTTCCCTGTGTTCAGTCTCCCTCAGTGCTGCTGAGACGTCTGTGTCAGGCAGATCCTTTGTTTAGCTGCACTGAGGGGTCCTGTTGTTTAGGGTCTGTTGATATGCAATGAAGGCACCTGTCAGCTTTCACTTTCAGCACAGATTATTTATATTTTCACATTATAGAATTTATTTATTTTATTGTAGTTTTTTTCACAGAGCCCAAAATCACTAAGATTCTAAAAGTAATTGGGGAAAAAAAACGTGGGAGCTTGATTAAAAAAAACAAAGTGTTTAAATCTGGTAGCAGAATAAGGTGAATGAGACTTCTAATGTTTTATTCTTAATCAGTCAAAATAGAGTTCTCTCAACTGTCGTTTTCAAAGCATTTAAACTCCATCTTGTTCAAAATGAACAGCGTTGAAAATAATCCAAATTTGATTGTTTTTAACCGCAGGTCTAACTTTTGGCAGGATTGTTTTTTTAAAAAAAAAAATCATAAATTGGGTTAAAATGAAACCACTATACATATAACCCAAAAATAGTATTGCTACAAAAAGTAACCCAAAAATATGTCATAATGAATATCCAAAGAATTGGGTTGAATAAATAACCCAAGGGTTTTCAGGGTTTCAAACTCCATAAAATCAGCATACTTGAATGTTGTACCTGTTATAATGTTGCACATCTGAAATATCCCTTATGCAGTACAATGTTCAGTTTAGCCAGACTTAAGTGATATTTGAAAATCTACCTTCAAAAGCAAATTGATGCATTTAAACATGATAGCAAATGCACTGGTTAAACTTTCTGTCCAGGCTACAAGAAATGTGTTTTGTGACCGTTTTAATCATCAGACTTTTGCTGGTAACAACACTAATGTCTGTAAAATGACTCCAAAAATAGAAAAATGCAGCCCACATTCAATGAATATTTGTGAACTTTAAATAGATCAATGATCCTTTTATATGTGCATCCATCAAAACTGTAGTGTTACTGTTTTTGGGAAAAAAAGGCAGCAGCTCTTAACCTACATTTCATTCTCAGTGTAATTTAGTAAACAATAAATACTATCCAAATTTTAACAGGTTTACAGACAGTTTTTAGTCTTATTATAAATGCAAAATGTGCCTAAATTGTAACTGGTGTTGAGTGTAAAGCTCCTGATATTTCTGTCAGTCTGGGTCCTACAGCATGACAGACTCCAGGCTCTCCTCTCTTTTAATCTGCTTTTTATTATGTTCGGCTTTTATCTGCTGCTCTGTTGTCTTCGGGTTGTGTACAGCCCTCTACCCATGTCTCTCCCCTGCTTTTGTGACATAGCCACACCTGGCTGTCCTCTCAAAGCCGGACATTGATCCACTGTCATTTTCCAGCTTGTAAATGGATAAAGAGTTAAATGCTATGCCCTATAGTCTTTTAAGATTCTTTTACATTGTGTTGTAGAGTAGGCTCCGTAGGTTAAAGCAGCTCATTGTGGCCCTGTGTCAGAGAAGTCCAGGTCCATGTCTGCATCTTCGGCTTCAGCCATGTCGTTTCCAGACCTGCTTTGAAACTGTTTGACTTTGCAGTCTAACACTTGATGTATCCACACATTTAAGGAAAAAACAACTTAAATTGATCCTAAAATAAAATGTGTGGCAATGAGGAAAACAATGACTTTCTCTTTAGCAGAGTTTATTTATCCTGTATGAATCTATTAAACACATTTTGTCCTTCATTATGTGAGTCTTCGCTCTCTAATACTACATGGGGTCTTAGACATATTTGTATAAGAAATGATCTATTTTATATTGAAATCCCCCCACTAAGAACAGCCAGTGTGTCCTCCTATGTGTCTAAATATTAAAACAGGTCTTAAAATGTTTTTTGGAGCTCATATTTGGGAAAAAAAATGTATTTTTATTCTCAAACAAAGTTTACACACATTGTATATTCTTTAATTATTTAATTTCTGTCATTCATTTTTTTTCATTCATTCACTCATGAATTAATTAATTTCTGTCATCAAATAAAATGCATATTTTGTTTGGAATTTGAACTCTTCCTCTGGATTTAGCATCTTCTGCATAAATGTCACATCATCTTTGATTTAAATAAATATGACACGTTTGTCTGGATTACTATTTTCATTAGCATTTAAGGCATAATGTTAATACATATTTCAGTCACGACATGCATTTGAGATGACAGACCTCTAAAAGCCTTTTATTATGTTCCTGCCCTTAGATAACAAGCCCACAAATGACATACTTCCACCCAAAACACAAGCGTCTGCCTTACAGGATGAAGATTTCATGGGTTGAACAACAGACAAGATGGAACAAAAACATTTAAACCTGTATTCTGATTTACTTTGTAGCCTGGAAAGTGTAGACCAAAAACTAACTAACAAAAAAACACAAAAAGATAAATGTTCTCCTTCATTCCTCTCCATCCTTAAGGATTAGGTCCATAAAAATAGTCAGATATCACACCGTATGATTAGCCTTTTCCTCAACCCCATCTTTCAGTGTGGTTGGGTATGCCAGTCAATATTTTACATTGCGATACTGTAGCTTTCGCCCCACTTATGTTAGAACCTTTTTTTTCTGTGTCAAGGATCCGGCACCCCCGCGACCCCGAAAGGGAAAAAGCGGACAAGACAATGGATGGATGGAAGTCTTTAGTCGTATCAGGAAACCCCAACGCGCAGAAACCTTTCCTTTCAAATCCTCATTTCTCTTTAGGCTCTACAGCAAATGGATCTCCTGCTGACTGTTTCAGGAAACGATAAGCTAAGATCTTGGAGGTCGACCTGTTGGGCAGCAGCTCTTAACTTTGGAGGATTTATTAAACCTCAGACTTCACCTGATTACCCCAAACCCCTTGGCCAACATCAGAAAATAAAAGTTAAACATTAAATAATAGCATAAAACTTAAAATAATAGCATAAAAAGTTGTAAGTAACAACAGAGTACCATCAAAAGTCTACTTCTTTCATATAATAGTCTACATATTGCACAAAAAATTCACTTATTGCTCAAGAAAAATCTACTTTAAAAAAAAAAAAAATTAATTATTAGCTATTGCACAGTAAGTCTGTTCAGCAGCCGTTTCTTGCATGTTTTATGTTTTGTTGAGTGGTGATGGTTGTAGGATAGAAGCTGTTTCAGGTTCTGATTGCTCTGTAACTGAAGGTAACAGTTGGAACAGAGAGTGACCAGGATGTGATGTGTCCCTGTCCCTTCTTGAGACAGCGGGAGTTGGTAGTTCAGGTAGAGAGGGAGATGACTGAGTCTATGACCCTTTGGAGGACTTTCTTCTGAAGTCATTCATCTTTTTATGCTTTAATAAGGAGATATGTTAAAAGTGTGATTGAAAGATTTAATGGTGAAACGGGAATTTGTGCATAGAAGAATCCGTAGTCTTTGGCGGTTAGCCTCTGGGACGGAGGCATCTTGAATGCTGGCGATGACCTAACTGTGACAAACTCTTTAAAATAAACTATCTGTGTTTCAATATTTGGTTCATTGAAACCGTAATAGTGGTCCTGCCTCACATCCCTCTCTTAAGGAAAATGAATTCTGAGGTGACTTTTAAAATATTTTAAGCATCTGCCACTTTAGAAGACTGTGTACACGTTTGTTTTATAACTTCAAGATCTGATTTGTGAAGAAGTGATCTCTCTTTTCCATCAGCCAGGCTTTAGAGCACTTGTGGGGGGTCTTCTCTCCAAGGAAGTCTTGACCCCTGGCCCTGGGTCCTTTACTTCCACTCTGCTCCGACAGCTTAACAAGCAAAAAGAGGAGCAGGATTAAGGCGGATTAGAGGGCTGGGGAAGAAATGGAGCCGTAAAACCGACTTTTTGTATTTCTGCACTGTTCTCTTGTTTGTTCTCCCTCTTCAGGGAGCTGAATGATCTGAAGAAGGAGGCTGGTAAAGTGGGCAGTGGCTTCGGGTAGCAGCTTGTTGGAGTTTTAATTAGTGTGAGTAATCAAAAGATGCTTGTGAATGAAGTAGAGGGAAATAAAAGCAGGCTTCAGAGAGTGGGCTCTGCTGTTTGCTCAGCCAGAGCTCAAGAAGTCAGAGGAAAGCCTGGAGGCTCTCTGGACTACAGCAGAAAACCCTCGCCATCAAGCAGACACTTCAACTATTCAGTTATAATTTGGTACTCTGGACGAACAAGCAAAAAAATAGTTATCTGTGTGTTAAAAAGAACATTTTCAACGTATTTATTTCACTTCGTCAAAAGTTTGTTTGCATATTCATGCATTCATGATCCACTTTGACAGTCAGCAGATTGTAGGTTCATGTTTCTGCAGACTGTAACGTTCTAACATTTACCTTCAAAAACAGAACGTAGAAAAAAGTTAAAACATCTGATTATATGATTTTTTTCTTTAAATAAGCAAAAAAAAAAAATCTGCTAATGGGTTAAGAAAAATGAACTTAAAAAATTGTAGTCACTAAAACATATTTTCTTAAACTGAGATTATTTTGGTATTGACATATTCTTGATAAGATTATTTTGCTGCAAAATGGATAATAAAACTGTTTATTCTGAAAGCAATGGTCTTTATACTTTAAGATTATGCAGTACACTTACTTCAAATGAGTTGCTAAAGACCATTAATTCACACATTTGTAGAACGGATTCACTTCTAAAATCAGAAAAAAATCTAATTGAAACAATTAGACTATTTAATATAAGAGGTAATGATTTGATACACAATATTTATGTTCTAGAAATTGCTTAAGACGAAAATGATAATAAACCGTTGAGTCTAAATCTTTTAAAAAACGAGTTACTTTGATTATCACTAATCTTAGCACAAGAGAGGCTGCACAGTTGTTATTTGATTTGTATGCTTTAATGCAAAACCTTCCCAGCAACTGTGTTCTTCAATCACTTTCTTTAAAGAAGCTGTTTTACTGTACACTCTGATATTATCAGCTTCCAGCTCAGGGAGTTTTTTTTGTTCCCAGAGGCTGTGCCGTGCCGCTATAGTCACTGATGTCCACTGTAATGCTGTAATGCCAGCCATATGTTGTTTTTTTTTCTTTCCTCGTCCCCAAAGTCATTGTGTAACTTTAAGCTGCGAACAGACAGGCAAAGAGCAGAAACACAAGAAGTGCAAAAGATGGAAAGCAGCTGAACGCTCCTCTGTGTTATCATTCAGAAAGAGGAGAGCAGCTGTCCAAACACTGAGCCCTCTTTCCCCTCTTACAGTTGCATGACCATCAGCTCCTAGCACAGGAACACACAGACTCTGTAGGCCTCGAAATTCAAAGAAGTGAGCGCAGTACGGCCTTCTGAAAGAGCGACGGCCTCCTAACATCCTCAGAGTGTGAGCTGTACATTTTTAATGTCTTAAATGATGATTGGTGTTGGACACCTGAGTGTGGCTTTCAGCTCGGACTGCTGAAAGCAACAAAAATAGATCATTTGTGTCTCTGTTATTGCTATCAGCTGCTCATCTCTTTGATTGCTGGGGTTTAGAAATGGTTCCTTCACGCTGCACCTTTCAAAACTGTCAGATTTTAAAACAAGCTCAGATTTTATGACTTCATGTATACGTCAGACCAGTATTTGGACATATTCCTGTAGGATTAAACCTCCAGGATTGCATCTTGATCTGAAATTAGGTTTTTCAAACCAATTTTGAGGATTTGGATTCAGATTTGATGATCAAATTATCCTTGGGTTTTTCAAACCTTTGGGATTGAATCCTGGATCAGTTTGATCCTGAAAAGGAGGATTGCTACTATCTCATATAAAATATATACTAACATTATGGATTGATTTTCCAATTTTTAAAGTGATCATCCTAAAGCAAGATATCATGAAAAAAATCTGTAGTCTTCCTCATTGTGGGGAAAAGTGTCCCTATTTTCTAGGCTCTCATCTCTGATCCTGTGGGCGGGACAGATCAAGCAGGTCTGAGAAAATTTTAACTGATCCAGCTAAGTTTTGAAATGCCAATTAAAAATCTCTCATCCATGGAGTTGGATCAAGGGATTTGGTAATCTGGATCACTTTGATCTGGATCAAGGGATGTGGTAATCTGGATTTCATTAATCTGGATCAAGGTATTTGGTAACCTGGATCACTTTGATCTGGATCAAGGGATGTGGTAATCTGGATTTCATTAATCTGGATCCCTTTGATCTGGATCAAGGGATGTGGTAATCTGGATTTCATTAATCTGGATCAAGGGATTTAGTAATCTGGATCAATTTAATCTGCCTCAACAAATGTGGTAATCTGGATCACTTCAATCTGGATCAGGGGATTTGGTAATCTGGATCACTTTAATCTGGCTCAAAGATTTGGTAATCTGCATCACTTTAATCTGGCTCAAGGGATTTGGTAATCTGGATCACATTATTATGGATAAGGGCATTTGGTAATCTGGGTCCATTTAATCTGGCTCAACAGATGTGGTAATCTGGATCACTATAATCTGGATCAAGGGATTTGGTAATCAGGATCACTTTAATCTGGCTCAAGGGATTTGGTAATCTGGATCACATTATTATGGATAAAGGCATTTGGTAATCTGGGTCAATTTAATCTGGCTCAACAGATCTGGTAATCTGGATCACTTTAATCTGGATCAAGGGATTTGGTAATCTGGATCACTTTAATCTGGATCAAGGGATTTGGTAATCTGGATCCCTTTAATCTGGATCAAGGGATGTGGTAATCTGAATCACTTTGATCTGGATCAAGGGATGTGGTAATCTGGATCCCTTTGATCTGGATCAAGGGATGTGGTAATCTGAATCGCTTTGATCTGAATCAAGGGATGTGGTAATCTGAATCACTTTGATCTGAATCAAAAGTTTTGAAAAACCAGACCTTCCAGTGTTGGAAGATAAATACATTTTTTTCCTAACGAGGGTAAAAGTATCTGATTGGCAGAAAACTGTTTTTCTTAGCAAGTAAACAGTTGACAGTAAACAGGAAATGTAACTTTTACTGGAATGCAAATTATAAGTTAAGTATAGGAGAGAAAAATGAGTTTTGTCAAGTAATTTAGACTTTGAAATATGAAATATAAAATATGCCTGTACTCTAGCTAGTTGTGCCGTTTATCCTAAATATGTTAACACTGCTTAAAATACTTAGAAAAAATATATACTTGAAAGGATTTTACATTTTTTAGAAGGAAAATTTAAGATGAAAAACAAATTTAGGTTAAACTACTTTCAAGCTACTCCTGTGTCAGCTGTCCTGATGTTAAATGTTTTAGTCAACCTGACACAGAGCAACATCTGGGAACTACCATACATTCACATAGTTAACTGTTTAGATATCTGATAACTAAGCCTCACTTCTTGTCTGTTTCTTGTTATGGTTTTAGCTGCTAAATCCATTTTTGTATAATGAGATAACCAGGGAAATTTAAAACAAACTCCAATCTTTCCTGTTGTATCTCTGGACTCGCACTGGTGCGGACGCCGGAGTCGTTACGTACGTTATAAAGTACGTGAGGAACTCGGACTGCATCCAGTCCGGTCCGACCTCTGCGATCTGACCTCTCTGGCGCTCCGTATCTGTTTCGTCGGCTTAAAATTTTTGCCGGACGCCAGAACCGAGTCGGAGCACTTTTTGTGAAGTCAGATATGTTCATTTAAGCCTATGTATTAATACAAGTTCTGTGTTTATCCATTGTATGAACACGAGTGTTGTGAATATAATCCAAAATCCCAGCAGAAGTAGGGTTTGTTCTTCCTTCATAACTGTCTTTTTTGATAATAAATCAATGAAACCCTCAACGACTGTGATGTTAAACCCAACTTAACAAAGTCTGATTACTTTACAATGAATAAAGTCTTAGAAATCTCAGTCTCAAAGGAGAAACGGGTGTGTGTCAAACCCAAGATCCTACTCCTTATGCTTTATCACTGCTATCGGTGGGTTACCTTAATATTTAAAGCTGTACTGCTCTTCAGGTTTTGACAATTTCTCCATTTTCTGTTCTTCTCAGGTTATTTTCAGTGAAGTGCAGCGGCTGTCTGGAGAGAATAGCGGCCACAGACTTGGTAATGCGAGCTCTGGAGAGAGTTTACCATCTAAGCTGCTTCTGCTGCTGCATCTGCGAGCACCAACTGTGCAAAGGAGACGAGTTTGTTCTGAAGGAGGGTCAGCTGTTCTGCAAGCAAGACTACGAGAAGGAGAGGAACCTCAGCAGCATCAGTGGAGATAACTCAGACTCAGGTTTGAGTTAAAGACCCACTCCCATCATCTTCTCTATCTTAAAATCAATCTGTGGTCTTTTTACCAGGGCTGTGCATCGTTGATAAGGTGGCGATTCAATTCGATTCATGAATCGAACCACGATTCTTACTTTTTAATATAATGTTTGTTTCTGTGTCTGTATTTTTACTGGATGTATGAAAATTTAAATATTTCTATTAAATCACCATCATTTCTACCTTTATGAAAAACAGGAGATCAGAATCATCAAAACTGATTTTAAATTATTTAAAAAAAAAACGCACACAAAGATTTAGATTGAAAGAAATGTTGTTTGCGGGCTGCACGGTGGCGCAAGTGGTTAGCGCTCTCGCCTCACAGCGAAAAGGCCCCGGTTCGAAACCCGGCTGGGACCTTTCTGTGTGGAGTTTGCATGTTCTCCCCGTGCATGCGTGGGTTTTCACCGGGGACTCCGGCTTCCTCCCACCGTCCAAAAACATGCTTCCTAGGTCAATTGGTGACTCTAAATTGTCCCTAGGTGTGAATGTGAGAGTGAATGTGTGTGTGATTGAGGCCCTGAGACAGACTGGCGACCTGTCCAAGGTGTACCCCGCCTTCGCCCATCAGTAGCCGGGATAGGCTCCGGCACCCCGCGACCCCGAAAGGGACGAAGCGGTCAGGAAGATGGATGGATGGATGGATGAAATGTTGTTTGCCATTTTATTTTATTTTATTTTTTGTCAACTTTCTGTTTAAGTTCAGCAGTAATATAAACGACATAAAAAGCATAAAAATTCATTCTTGTTTTCGATCATTTAACAACAAAACCAGAGAATGTTCTCCTCAGTTTCCTATCCTCAAAGTTCTTCAACATTTTACGTTCTAAGCATTACATATTGGTGCAGAGCCCGTATGAGAAAAATGTCTCTTTTCCGCGGCAGAATCAGCTGATTGATTACATCCGCCTTTCAGCAGCATGAGGCTGTGTTTTTCCCCTTCAGAATAAGCTAGAGTTACATTAATTGCATCAACTGTTGAAGAGTTATCTTAACCAAAATAAAGTTTTAGCTCCAGTGTTAAAGCAAAGTAATGTTTTCAGAAGTTATGTCAGTGAACGGAACTTCAGTCTCAGTTTCTGAACGGAAAAAGGCTTTTGCTCGTCTTATTTTGAAAACTGGAAACCTCACCTGCATGAAGATGTGTTTACTTATGGTGGCAGTAACACAGCTCTTTTGGCTTTGTTTTAGTTTGTAAACTTAAAATCCTACATTAATCTGCATTTCAGAGCAAAAAGACATCGTCCCCAGATGATATTTTCCTACACTCTACTATATTTATAAAGATCGCAAATCAGCGATCTTGGATGTCACGAATATTTGTACCTCTGAGTTGTGGGCGGGGCTGTTGGCGTGGAGTAGGCCCACCCCCACTTCCCATCACCCATCAACAATTTGGAAAAAAAATACTCAGAAATGTAATATTGAGCTTAATATATGTCTACCATCATAAAAAAAAATGCTACAAGAACGTGTTAGAAACTCCCAAAACATTATTTTTATTGGATTGGGTCTTTAAATTAAATCAAATCAAGTGGCATTTAAAAAGAGAACTGTGTCAAATGACTTTTTTGTGTTTGATCACAGATAAGAGTGGAGAGGAAGACTTTGAAACAAAGTCCGAACATTCTGTCACAGCAGTGAAAGGGAGCGATGACGGCAAAAACCTTTACCGACCCAAACGACCTCGGACCATTCTCACCACCCAGCAGAGGAGAGCCTTTAAGGCCTCATTCGAGGTGTCCTCCAAACCTTGCAGGAAGGTAAGCAGAGATAGTATTTTGGGCCTTTTTACTCTGGAACCGGACAGCTGCACGGCAGAACATGCACCTGTATGGGGGTTGACCCGAATGGGTTTTGAGTTGTTTGGGCCTGTGGGGGGTCAAAGAGGAGCGGCTGCATCTTAATGGGAGCTTAGGTGTGTCTTGCAGCTTCTAAGGGCACCTTAAAGGATGTTGTGAAAATGGGAAGGTATGATTGTTGTGCGTTTGGTAAGGTATATTTTGAAAAATCCTAGAAAAATATAATTTGCATGATTTGAAAGGCGCTGTAGAAGCAGTCCCCGATGATTTGCAAAGTGGCAGAAATATTGTTAATACAAACCAGAAAAACACAAAAAATATTCTGAAGAGTAAAAGTCGTCAAGGGCTGCTCATTCCTGGTCCTCCAGATCTACCATCCTGACTGTTTTCCACATCTCCAAGCTCTGCCAGCTGCTGATTAGCTCCATCAATCTGACTGAATGAACACTCCTGATCCAGGTAATCAGCAGATAATGAGATCTGGAAAACAGGTATGATAGATCTGGAGGACCAGGAATGAGCAGCTCTGGTGGAAGATGTGTAAAATTTACACATTTCAGAGATGACATTGTTTTACTTTAAGTCATGCACTATTTTAATTAGGAGTTGTACTACTCATAAATGACCTCTTAAATGTTCTTTTGATAATTATCATCCATAAATGAAAACTCTTTCTAAATGACATCAAAATAAGTGCAAGTCTGCTGCTTGGGGACTTGGTTTGACCTGATTTTGTCATCTTTCACTTGAACATCACTAAAGGGCTTCTTGCACAGTGCACAGGATTTGATGGGGCATTAATAAATACAAATTCCCAACAACATCCCTGCAGCTCACCTACTACACCCTTCTTTACCCTTCTGTGTTGAACAAGTGTTCTCTATGACCTGACACCAGCATGTCTCCAGAACAAAGCATGTTTGCTTTACCATCCATAAGGGCAGTAGTGACTAAGACAAAAGCAACACTTACCCACAAAGAATCATCTTTCTCACTTTTGTCATTGCAGGTGAGAGAGACTTTGGCTGCAGAGACGGGTCTAAGCGTTCGTGTGGTCCAGGTTTGGTTCCAGAACCAGAGAGCAAAGGTTAGCCCAATGTCCCCATCAGAAACCTGTTATATCCTCAGTCCTGTTACCATGACATTGTACAGGGTCAGCTATAATGTCATCAGCCTGAAGTGCTGCTGTGTCTGTTGTCTCCTTATCCTCAGAAAACGAAGCAGCAGTCAGTGTGAGTGTTCTCCATCAAAGAAGAAGCTTTCAAACACGACTTTCTGACCCAACTGGACAGAACTGTAAAGAATTTAAGATTAGCTCCTGTTACAGTTTAGTTGGAATTGTCAAAACATGCTATACTACAGCATGTATATTGTACATTTACTGTTTTTTATTATTAAAAGAGAACTTTTAAACACTTCTATTTCAGCTGAAATTTCACAACAATGGCCTCCTTCAAATGTCATTCTATTTCAGTGTTTACATGCTAACCAGACTTACTGAACCGTGTGGAGGACATTAGGCTTGTGTACCCGTCATTGTAATGTTATGTAAAGGAACACCTACCAGTACACCAGGGGTCCGTTTCAAGAAGTATGTTTAATTAACAAACTCAGAGTACATTGACTCAAAGTTGGCAAACTCAGAATTTTAGTTTCAGAAAAGCTGAAAAGAGTTGATTCAATCAACTCTGAGTGGTTGGACTCAGAATCAGGTGCGAGCGTCGCGACCATAGAGTCAGTTGCCATAGTGATGAACTCGGAGTTCAGTTTAGCCAGCTTCGTGAAACGGGTTTGGTTTAACCCACTTTCACAGGTTTAGGTTACCTCCATTTCTGAAACTGGAAACTCTGAGTTTTCCTTAACTCAGAGTTCACAAACTCAGAGTTTCAACAAAACCTGCATCTTGAAACGGCCCCCACTTCAGATGTTATTTTCACGTCTTTGTTTTCTATTGGGTGACATCAGAGATCTCCAGTCCAGTGTGTGTGTCTGTTGTCTCTTTGATGCACATCCTGACTAATCTTTTCATCTCTTTAAAGATGTTTGAAGTATTTCCCATTTGTTGTTCACACAGAGCGCGATTCACATGTCAGAGGCGTCCAGTTTCAATGTTAAGTCAACAAACAGACGCGATCAGAGGTCCTGTGGTGGGATATGAGTGTTTGGTGCAGCGCGTCAATTGAGTGTCGCATTGTGATTTCGGCGGCGTGTTCATAGTTAAAAAGTCTGAACTTTGGCAAAGAAGACACGTCACATTAACCATGTTAGCTTTGACCCGTCACATGATCAATGGTGCAACCAGCAGGTTGAGTCCAACATGGAAAGGAATCTGATCCTCCTCCTGAACTTGGATTTTTTTCGTGTAATTTTATCATTATTTGTTTTTTCCTCCTTGAACTATTGGAGGTCAGCAAGTCGTCAAACTGGACCACAGATACGGAAGTATCTCTAAAAGATGCAGGTCCTGCAGTAGATGGTGAACCTCACAGACTGATAGTTTCTGAACAATCTGATGAACCCAGACATGGTGACGTGTAGGGGAGTAACGGATCACAGATAATCCGTGTTTTCTCAAAAATATATTTTAAAGCTTTTCAAAAGGCTTTTATCTTCCTGTTTTTTACTTTTTACTGATCTAAAAAATGACCCTAAAACAGTAACACGATCTGAACCGTGAGTTTTGTGATTACCGATGTTTTTCAGAGCTTTTTAAAACAAAGAAGTGCTCTCATTATCATCCGTGTCTTCTGTGCATTGTAAATGAGTCATATGGACTCCGCCATGTTGGAACCAGACAACATCAGTAAGCAGTGATTGGTCCAAGTCGGTTTGAGTCATCGTTTCTGTTGCAACAACTCAATCAGGAGAGAGCTTGTTGGAAGGCCACGCCCCTTCCGCTTGAAAGCAAGCTTGAAGGAATCTGTCAAACGTTTCAGACATTTAACGTGAGACCACATACTTTGATTTGGATAACTTGTTATACAATAAAGCAAAAAACGACAGAGTATTAGATGTTTATTTCTCTATGGAAGTCTGTGGGGTTTTAGCTTCTTGGAGCCAGCAGGTACTTCCTGTTTTGAATGCGAGGGGGGAGGGGTCACTCAGTCCAATACTCATATACAGTCAATGGTCTGGACATCCTAAAAACGTTCTGGTTGGAGAATCTTTTTCCTTTGTCCAGTCCTCCATTCATGGCAGTAATGTGTAAATATGCAAACCTAACTAAATAACACGAACAGTTCTACATTTTAAATATATTATATTGGGAAAGAACATATTTGTTCAGCTACTAGTCTTGGTTTTATTGGCTGTAGTGATTTTGTTGTAAACATGATTAATTTCCAGGAAGTTCTGATGCTCAACAACAAAATGTTTAAGACTTTGAAGGATCCACCTAAACAAGAGCCGTGGTTTACGCCTTTTCTTCTTTATCTGAGTGTCTTAGATATTTGATTTTAAGAAAGCTGACAAGCGAGCAGTCCTGTATGTTTGCTGTGCTGTCACAGCCTCCACAGTCGCAGCCTCCTATTCACACAAAGACGGTCCTGTGCTTATTTACCTACAGATGAAGAAGCTTGCCCGCAGACAGCAGCAACAGCAGGAGCAACATGCCAGCCAAAGGCTCAGCCAAGGTGAGGATTTACCCGTGCAGGCTCTGGTGTGGCAAAAAAAAAATCAGCTTTGATGTGCTTCCAAAGTTTTAAATGTATCCATCGTAAGAGAAGCAGCAGCGATCGCTCAGAGTTGGGTTCTCCATGAATTATTTGAAAAAACAGCTTGAAATATCCCAAGAAATCTGGGCAGAGTAAACAGAGGACAGTCAGTCATTAAACAGTTTTGTAGGGTTTAGAAGGAGCCCCAGGCTTTGAAGCCAGAGCAACATGTCTGTTGTAAATATGAGATTTTCCTATGGCAAAGCCACAAGAAAGCAGAGCCTGGATGCTGTCTGGAGCATGTTTCCCTGTGGGCTTATTGTCACTGTGGTCTCCCAGCAAGTTATGGGCAGACAGTTTAAATAAGTGCCTCACTGCTTTGGCACAGGCTGCCTCTAACTGCTCCAGCGAGTCAATATTGGCAGAGCAGCAGGGTTTATTATTTGTAAAAACTGCTGCTGATAAGCAAATGAGCTGAGCAAACCTGCAAGCTGTAAATGTTAGAAATAAAAGCAGCCTCACGACGGAAACGGGCAACGGGGAGTTCAAATATATCTTCTAATAAAATTCTAGATGGAGTTTGTCACATTTACAAGGTTGATTGAACTGAGAGCTTCAAACAAAACATATGATGGTAGTCATTCTTTGTCCTTGTTTTCATTTTAGTGGCCCAATTCAGGCAGTAAACTATATTTAGATTTAAAAAATATATCTATTATCAATAAAAATGGACAAAAACATCACCTATCCACTCCTACTGTCGGGGGTAATTCATTACAAAGTAACAAATGACTGTAATTTAAATACTTTTTAGAGTAACGTAATGAATTACGGTTCAAATTTCAATAATTAAATTACAGAAACACTCATTACTCACATTTTGATGCAGTGAAACAATTGTTGACCAGTAAAACAAATTAACTAGTCTAAACACTTGACTCTGACAATTTCTCTTAGATGTAGGGCTACCACGATTAGTCGACTATTAAAATAGTTGTCGACTAATTTAATAGTAGAATAGTCGTTACTTTGTATTGTATGGATTTAGAGTGTTGTAAAGTTGAAAGTTATTGTGGCATTATGTTAGCATTTTGGATTGTTTTGGCATTTATTACGTTTTTTTTTTAGGCTATTTGGGAGTTTAGCTAATATTTAAGCTAGATGCTAGCTGTTTTGACTAATTTAAGCTTTTTTGTTTATTTTTTTGTGCTAATTTGTCATTTAACTAATATTATAGCTGGTTATCAGCTTCAGCGTTTTCAGCTATCAGCATCAGCTATTTCAGCGGCCAAATTCAGCTTACACCATTGGAACTAGCATAATCACACTTAAATATCTAGTTTTTACTTGGTCTAAAGCTAATGACGGTTAAGATGTTTGTTTTAACATCCAGTTTGAGTATGACCCAATTAGTCGACTAATCAGAAAAAATAATCGGTGATTAATCTGCCATTAAAATAATCGTTTGTGGCTGCACTAATGAAATGAAACAAAACTGAAATAATTTAAGAAATTAAGTTAGATGCACATGTATGCTGACTCAGAGTAGGAGATTGATCCAAGTTAGATATTCCTGCTTTATTCCCTTGAGAATTAATGTATAAAATTGTTTATTTCAAGCTATCAGGTAATAATATATAAAATAAGATCTTACATAATCAATCACAAGTTAATCGCACGTTTTTATACAAGTGGAAAAAAGTAAAGTAAAGTAACAAGTAGTGAATTGCTTGTCAAATTGGGAAATGAGTAATTTTATTACTAAAGCAATCAATTACTCTTTGAAAGTAATTTACCCAACACTCTCCACACCTTCTTATGTACCTGTTTAGGGTCAAAGGAATGAGGATGTTCATGAGCTCACCTGGTAAAGTGTTTGGTGTAAGGGAGTTGAGTCATGTTATTTCTGTTTTTCTAAATCAGAGGAGATTCTTCAAACAACTGAGATGGATCTCACCGGAAGAGAGCAGAACATACAAAAACCAGAACAGACAGCAGTTCAAATAGATGAAGAGAACTCTGTTATCGGACTGGACTATGAAAACCTAAAAGACTTTGTGTCCAGTTTGATCATCTGTGTCAGATGCCCCCAACTCCAGGCCTCGAGTGTGTCAGTGGCCCTCGAGGCCTGGAGTAGGGGACCTCTGATCTATGCGAGGGCTGGCCAACGACGGTCCTCTCGAACCACAACCCTGATTCCACCCCTGATTGGCTGAACACACCTGGTTTAGGTAGTTAGCATCAAACAGTAAAGGGAGAGTTGAAAGGGTTGGTCAGCCATGATCTATGTACAGTTGTTCTTAAAAATATGAGCGTTCTGTTGATGTTCATTAACTGGAATACATGATGTGGAATTCAGTATTTTCAAGAGGACAGTCTTCAGGAATGTGTAGTAAAAACAATGTAGAAACCTTTAAAACACTAATTAGGACAGAAATTCCCTGTAATTCCTATATTAGACTCTACTGTGTGTTTATATATGCGGGTTTGTGTCAGTGTTTAGTTTCTGTTCCCTACAGTTGAATTTCCTCCTGTTTCTGTGTACAGAAATGATCTCGGGCTGCATGAAAGGTCTCCTCAGCTCCTACTCTGGACCTCTACCTTCAAACCAGCATCTGCTGAGCAAGTACAACACCAACCCCTTTGAGCAAGGTGTCCCTGATCCACTCTTCTTTGGTTTTCTTAAACATTTGTATCGTTTACTAAATATCCTCATAATTAAGCGTCCATTTCCTCTGAAGGTTGATACTGAGATGTTCCATCTCCTAGAGACTCTGGTTCTCTCTGAAAAACATCACTTTTATGTGTGGACTTCATTGTGGTCTGAAAACATTCGAAACAAAACTGTTAATTCTACACACTTTTTTTTTCTATTAAACATTCTTTCAATTTACAAAGATTCACATTCAGTTAAGGGTTATTTTTATTGAGCAATAGGTAACAGAAAACACTACAAGAACAGTGCAACCGGCACATCGACAAACATTAACAAAAAGTAAAAAAATATTAAATGTTCTTGAAGCCTTCAGATTGTGTGTTCTGTTGTTTTATAATAGGATTTAAGGTCCAGATAAAATAAATTAAAATAGGGTTGTGAATTTGACCATTTACATTTGTGAAAATATAATTTCTCAAAAATAATAAACAAATGAATAAGAAAGATTACATTCTTGGGTAAACCATATGAATCAAAATACAATATGTTATCAAAAATATTAGCTCTTTTATTAACATTCAGTTTTTTTTTATTATAAAGTCTTCACCATCACACCAAGATTTTCTGGAGTAAAACCAGTGAAAGAATAAATGAAAAACGTCTGTACTCCAGTGAAAAAGCACAGGATTCATCTGTTAATTTTAAATCTCCTCAATAAATCTTTGACTGGATAAATGTGATCTAATATTTTATATGAAAATAATTGTACTTTATTATGAATACAGTATTTAAAGATAGTGGTTTTGCTTTTCCCCAGTGTAATTAAGCGCTCCATGGTTGAATACTAAAAACAGTTTGCAGCAGGAGCTTCTCCACATTTTAACTACAGTCATGTAGTTTATGTTAGTTGTCCTTAGTGGACACACAGACGCAATTACAAGAAATGTACTCAAGAGTTACATATTATTTAGAATGCTTTTTTAACAGTGCAATAAGTTCTGTGTCCTGATTGGCTGTTGACCTGTGCATGTACGTGCAGTTTGTCAGAGTTACAAACATCATTGTCTTTGTTTTCATTCTATAATCCTGGACTTATTTCTCTATGAAGGTTTGAGAGTTTAAATTAGAGAGAAAAGTGTGTAAATGTTCATGTTTGTCTGAGAAAAATGCAGAGATTTTAAGACATCTATCTGATCGTCCTACTTTGTAGATTTCCTCTATCGGGTCATTTTTATAACATCAGTCTAACAATAAATGAGGGAACACTGAATAGTTAAAATATACTGCTCACAAAAATTAAAGGAACACTTTTTTATTGGGCCTGGCATGACTTGAATTAAACCTGTCTGATCATTTTCTTGTTGGTTAACCATCTGAGGGCCTCGTTAATCAATTTCAGCTGTATTGGTGTTCATGGAATTAACAACAGGTGCACTTCAGTGGCAACAATTAGAAAACCCTCCAAACAGGACTGGTGTTACATGTGGAGGTCATTTCAAGTTTCTCCCTCTTGATCTTTTTTGGCTGGTTTTCCACTCGTGCTGATTTTGGCTTGATAATTATCTCTACTGGCAGTATGAGGAGATTCCTTAACCCTACAGAAGTTGAACAGGTTGTCCAACTTCTCCAGGATGGCACATCCACACGTGCTGCAGCAAGAAGGTTTAATGTGTCTCCCAGCACAATCTCCAGAACATGGAGGAGATTTCAGGAGACTGGTGGTTATTCTGGGAGAGCTGGACAGGGCCGTAGAAGGTCCTCAACCCCTCAGCAGGACCCATACCTGCTCCTTTGTGCAAGGCGGAACAGGCTGAGCACTGCTCGTGCCCTACAGAATGACCTCCAGAGGGCCACTGGTGTGAATGTCTCTACCCAAACAATCAGGAACAGACTTCATGAAGGTGGCCTGAGGGCCCCACGTCCTGTAGTGGGCCCTGTGCTCACTGCCCAGCACCGTGGAGCTCCACTGGCATTTGCTCAAGAACACCAGAATTGGCAAGTCCACCACTGGCGCCCTGTACTTTTCACAGACGAGAGCAGGTTCACCCTGAGCACCTGTGATAGACGTGAAAGAGTCTGGAGAAGACGAGGAGAACGTTATGCTGCCTGCAACGTCGTTCAACATGACAGGTTTGGTGGTGGGTCAGTGATGGTCTGGGGAGGCATATCCATGGAGGGACGCACAGACCTCTACTGCCTAGGAAATGGTGCTCTGACTGCCATAAGGTATCCAGATGAAATCCTTGAACCCATTGTCAGACCCTACGCTGGTGCAGTAGGTCCTGGTTTCCTCCTAATGCACGACAATGCCCGGCCTCACGTGTCAAGAGTATGCAGGCAGTACCTGGAGGATGAAGGAATTGAAACAATTGAATGGCCTTCACCATCCCCTGACTTAAACCCAATAGAACATCTCTGGGACATTATGTTTGGGTCATTAGGCGCCGCCAGGTTGCTCCTCAGACTGTACAACAGCTCAGGGATGCCCTCACACAGATCTGGGAGGAAACCCCAGAAGACACCATCCGTCGTCTCATTAGGAGCATGCCGCCATGTTGTCAAGCATGCATACAAGCTGGTGGGGGCCACACAAGATACTGAAAGGGATTTTGAGTTGTAGAAATGAAGTTTTGGAAAAAAGTGGACTAGCCTGTCGCATCTTCATTTCACTCTGATTTTATGGTGTCTACACAATTGAGCCTCTGTAGGCTGAAAACTTTTATTTCCATTAAACGATTTGGCATCCTTTTGTTACCAAGACATTGCCCTGTCGTTATTTCAGTGGCGGGCCGTGCATTTCACACCTAGGCCTTCAGTAGTGCTCCATCCGAATCAACCCAACCCTCATTAACTATTTTATGGCAATAAAACTTCTACTGCAGGTACAACTGCCACACACACACCAAAAGCATAAAAAATAACCTGATAAAATTTCAATATTATGTAGGGACATAGCAAAATTTTACTCACCAAAAATCCAGATTATTTAAACACAAAATCCATCCTTTCTATCCTCAAGATTTCAATCACTCTGTCATGTAGAATCCGTGCGTTTCGCAGATGGAAAGTGTTCCGTGGCTGTGATAAGCTGGAAAATGTTCTGGTATTCCTGAAGCCTCTTGTGGTCGAGGAGGGAGACAAACATCAGTTTTTGTGATCTTGAAATCAGGTCTGTGTCTGGAAAATAATATTGTCGGTAGTGAGCGCGGGGATTTTGCGCTGCACGCGCCCGTGGTGCGTTCAGGGGCCTCCTAGATTTCAGCTTCACTCCCGCTCAACGGAGTCACGGAACTCCTTTACCCGTGCCAGACAAAACTGTGCCACAACTTTACCCAGAAACTTCATTTTCCACCAAAAATCAGACGATCAGACGCTTTCCACTGGTAACATCTTCAAACCTGACACGCCGCTCCTCGGCACCTGTGTCCGTCACATAATGCAGAACCAGAGCGAGCTGCAAGCTGTCCAATCAAGGCTCGTGAAAATGATGACGTTTCCGTGCGCCTGCTAGCTGGCCTAGCACGTGGTCTACTCCAGATCTGATTGGTTGAAGCAACAGTTTGGTCGACAATTATTTTATGCTACAGGGCCCGCAGAACTGATTGTGAAGGCCTCCGGGCAGATTTCTTTGACCCTAGCAACAAATGGTGCTGCAATGTGATTGGTTAATGCTTAAATAGGAAAATACACGTCTGGAAGCAGCGCAACCAGGGAGACAGCAATGAAAGGACGAAGACAGAGCATTTGGAATTATAGAATACGTATTCACGGAAATAAATAATAATTAATATCAGTCTGTGATTCAGATATTTTTAGGCCAGCAGAGAAGGCCTTGCAGGCCCTGACGGCCCGCCACTGTGTTATTTGTATGGATATCCAGCTTCATACTGAGATCTGATGGATCTAATGTGTTTCTTTAAAGTGCTCCTTTAATTTTTCTGAGCAGCATAGTTTAAATGTATATCTGCAACTTTCTTATTTTTTTAAATGACGTGTATGAACTAAATCCTGATATAACTTATAATAGAAAAAAGCTAAATCAGAATCAGTAATAATCTGCCTCTTAATCCAACTTGATGACACAAAGTGAAGACAAATTAAAAAGAATCACTAAACACTGTTAAAACGAGTAAAAATTGAGATATTTATGATACTTATACTTGTAAATATTGTACTGAATTTATATATTATGGTAGTATTAAAAGGACTTCCATACTATTTGAATAGTCGTAATTTCTTTTAGAAATTAGGTAAAACAATTAGTGAAAAAAGACTTGATCAAAACTCAACATAAGAGCTGGTAAAACTGTTTTCCTGCCTAATTTAATCCCACAGTTTTTCTTTTTTACCAGCAAATTATTTTGACATTTTTATAATTTTAAAAAGTCTTCCTTTTTTAGCTTCATCGGTTTAATGTTTTACTTACTGGATCATCATGGTGGTATGTGAAATAAAACTCAAAACAAGAATTTAAAAGTAGTTGTTAATTCTCGGATCTTTAATTCACTCGTCTATTTATTTAGTTACTTCCTACTATCAAAAGTCGCGGAGAGACTGACGCTGGGCCCGGTTATTGTGAAGTACACTAAACAAAGGGACTTGAATTAGGTCACACTTTGAACCTTTTATTAATGACAAAAAAAGGTAATTAAATCCATTTAGGATGACTCTGGATTATTCTAAGCAAAAGAAAAAAGCAGAAAAAAGCAACAAAAATAATTCTCAGTGCAAAATCACAAGAAAAAAAAGTCTCCACCCACAGCCATGTGACCCACCAGGTGGATTACCTGCTGACCGCAAACAATCCTATAATCAAAAACAAGATGAATTCACCTTTCTACAAGAACAGTTAAACTCATGGCTCCTACACTTCCATAGAAAGAGAAGGTATTATTAGGAAATCAGACTTTAACTCAATCACAAAGATGTTCAAGAAAACTTCTGGGACTTCATTGAGTAAATCTTAGATGAAATATCAAGAAAGAAATCAAAAATTCACAAATCAAACAAAAAAAGTTAACCGCTGCTCCGTTCTGTCTAGCAGCAGCCGGCTCCATCTCCCGTGAGGTGGACAGAGGAACGTCCCTGAAGACTCTGACCGACTGCTTCCGGGATGTCTGTGATTCCGACCTCCTGCAGGGAAGGAGCGGGAACCCCATCACCGGCCTTTACTCCATGCAGAGCTCCTATTTTGTCTCCTGACACTGTTTCATTCATGAGGGATTTCTATCCGTCATCAGACAGCAGATCTGACAATGTCTAAGAAGAGAGAATATGAGGTTTGTTTTCATTTATTAGAAAAAGTTCTTAGTGATGTGATTTCACCACTTTGTAGCAGAATGTGAACAAGTTTACTTTTGTTGTCTAGTTTAATTTGTTAGAAAAGGCATTTATTTTTTTACACCTGCTTTCAGTGGACATTTATTTTCATCTTTCTTAATTAAAGCGTTATTTTACAATGATTTTAAAGTTTATTTATCTTTGTTATTGTTGCAATGTTTTGTTATTTATTTTTTAGAGTATTCATTGCTACAAAATGTTAGGAAGAATTTGAAGCCTTGAGAATCAGATGTTTGTTGTTTTGTCTTTATAATAAATTGCATCAGAAAATATTGTGTTGTTTTTTGTTCTTCTTTAGGATTGTTTTTGGTGAGGTTTCATCTTGCAGTGTGCTACGGTGGCCCTGAATGAAGAATTAAAAAAGCAAAACAAAACAAAAACTAGATTTGCAATTCCTGAAGAAATTGCGTCTGATTGCTGAAAGCAATAGCGCTTTGAAGCATTTTACAGCTGCAAGTGTAAA
>NC_050523.1:22006626-22016564 GCF_002922805.2 Oryzias melastigma | reverse complement strand
AGAAGAAGAAGAAGAAGAAGAATAATAAAATATAATAAAGAATTACAACAACATACTCTGATTGCTTTCAGCAATCAGACAATAAAGTAAAAGTAAAATCAAAACAAAATTCCAGATGTCAAAACACAATTCTAAAAAAAAAAGAAACCTTTTGATTTGATCTATTTACTTAGTTTTGTTTTGCTAAAGTATTAGGTTGTTTAGACTCTGAGCCTGTTTGTGTTTGTTTTTGCGTTGTAAAATCTAAAAACTCAATAAAAATAAATACCTAAATAAGAAACATTTTGGAAAACAAAAGTATTTTTCAGAAAAATCAATAATAATTTTTCAAAATGGAGTGTGAATTTATGTATTTTTTGTTATTGTTTTGCTTTTTTAATCGTAGTAATCTTTTTTGCAGCGACTGATTCATTAGGTTGATTTGAACTTCAGGGCCACCGTAGACCAGCAGTTTGGTCTGACGTGTGGGGAACAGTGTTTGGAAGCTCCTTCTTTACAATTGCGTTATAAGTAAACTGTACTCTCCATACATCATGTGTGTTTGCTTTTAAAAAGCCGATATTGACTCAGTTTTTCTTTCTTTTGTGTATTCTTTTTTTTGTAGTAGTTTTGTTTTCATTTTTAGAGCGCTAAAATATGAAAGAAAATTGAGGGTTTTAAAATTCATGAAATAGCGTTAGGCAGTATTGACTTTCATTTTTACCAGAGTTACAGTCTTGTTTAATGAAAATTCTCTCTTTATTCGGGCTTGAGGACAGGACCTCCACTTTAAACCACAACTTTACGACGGACAAACATCCTCCATCTCTCTAAACTGTGAGTGAACCGGAGTGGAATAAACTCATTTCTTCTCCTCAGTTAAACGGCTGCATGAAAACCAAACAGTCGCCTGTTTGGCAAACAGCTGCTGGTGAGGAGGAGACCTGTATGCAGGAGAGCAGTCAGGTGGAAGAGGACGACTGGGGCAGATGTCAGCAGCTTCTGCGTTATGACCTGCAGCCACATAAAGCCTGATGACAAACATCACCCAGAAGATTCAGAGGGACGATCGCAGAGTGACTTCAGTACAAATGAGGGACAGCAAACACTAGTTTAGACAGGCTTTATAAACAGCTGTAGGAAGGTGTCCAATAAAAAATTGATGTATTTTATAAACAGTTTCTAATCAATTTCTGCTTTAAAATAAACAAAATTGTGTTGGATTTATTTTGGACCAGAATATTTAAGCAATATGTGTTTGATCATTTGCTGATTTTGAAGGTTTGTCCACCTTAAAAGAAATTAACAATCTGTCCTCCTGATGGTTCATTCGAACTGTGAGATAGAAAATCAGAAAAATCCACCTTAAAATCATTTTTATACATTTATCTTCATTGAGGGAAATAAGTATTTGATCCCCTAGTGACCAACACTTCATTTCTTTGATAAACACATTCACACCATGGAAACTAAAGAAAAAAGTGCTATAATTTTTATATGACGAACTTTAACAATACCGTCAAACACTTGACAGGAAGTTCTTGCTATAACCTGATCTGATTGTGTTTTGTGAACTTTATTATAAGTGTGTAAAAACCGTGAAATAAATGTCCGCTTTTCTATTTTCTTCTTGACATAATTCATATAAAAAAAAGAAGGTAATGAATACAAATCCAAATTTCTTGAGGGCTAAAGTAAATCTTATACAGCTCCTTATAGGTTTTGATCAGTAGAAAATGAGTACAAATGGCTCTTTTACTAAAGATTTCTGACCCCTGATCTAAAGCAAACAAACACTGTCATTGTGGCCCTCGTAACATGAGCTCTCCCTGACTCAGAGCTTTGATTAGTTTATTTCTCCATAAAGAGCTCCTTCTTTTCCTCTCCAGAGATCACTGGAAGTCATGGCGTCATCCTGACCTCGAAGAAAAACCTGAGGTGCTGCTGCTGGGCAGCGTCATTAATTAAGCCTGGTTCTGATGACAGGCAGCGCTCAGGGAAACGGCGCCGCTCATAAACACGACAGAAGGCTGACACCTGTCTGCAGCCACATTAACAGTAGAGGCCGTGCTGCCAGCAGTTCTCCTGCTCCAGGTAAACCTCACAGACTGCTGTCTGCAGCCGTTCCCCATGAAACCAGACGTGCAGAGGACAAGCTCCAGCTCAAATAAACTGCTACAGTATTACAGTGTTCTGTTTCTGTGATGGAAAGAGGTAGATACTGTATTACATGACACCAATATTACTGAAATGAAAGAAAAACATTGACAGGTTCACTCAAGTGTCACTTAACATGCATGAAACTGGATCCAATGTTGGTTCCTTAAAACCGCATGTCTGAGTATTTCTTCATTCAAATCTATGATTGAAAAAAAAACATTGTTGGAAAAAGCTTACAGCTGTGATGTAAGACCTAAAATGGCGAGCCACAAGCTCCTGCTCCACTTCATTCTGATGCATCCACTTTCAGACAAAGAGATCCATGAACGTCTTTGTTTTCCTCATCTGAGCTGGAATCTGGATCTAACTGTACAGCTAAATAGCTCTGTTATTGCTCACAGTTTTTGTTGCACCGCTAATGTTAGCTTGGGGCTGTAAGCTAGCCTGAGTGCGAACAAAGGGCTAATGGGATATCAACAAAGGCTTACTCCCATGCCAACAGTCCCACTCAATTCAATTCAATTTTTTTATATAGCCAAATATCACAGGAAAAATGGCCTGACTGGGCTTCACGCTGCTAATTGTACAGCAGCAGAAGGTTGGTCATAAAATAAACAATAGCTGGTTGCTAAACTAGCTAAGTAGAATAAATAAAACTGATTATTCCTGTCCGTAAAACTCCTTCTTCCCAGGACGGACAGGCTACCTACCAGGACTATTGAAGAGGAATTAGCTTATCTAACTCTACAACAACAGGTTTGAATAGAACTTTTTTTTTTGGTTCACTGTTTTGAAAACTCTTAACGTCTAATTAAAAAAAGTGAAAATTCATGCCTTTTAAAAACCACGGTAAAACACTTCATTAGCTCCATCTTAAGACAGTAAGGGGAAAAAAGGTATTTTAAGGAGTCAAGTTATAAAATTCAAATCAATATGGATGGAGCTTACTAGATTGCATTTTTCCACATAATTTTATTTTTTAGGAAAAATCGGTCTGAGTCTTTAATGGTTAAAGCTCCACTCCAAATCTATTTTGATCTATTGTAAAAGTGTCCCCAGTGGTCTTTTGATTATGATTATGCAGATTTTAACCAAAATCAAAAAATCTGTGTTTATTTATGGGACAAAGTTGTGATGGGGAAGTAAGCCTCCACTGATATCCCATCATCCCTCTCTCTCACTAGCTTACAGCCCCTCACAGCCCCAACCTAACATCAGAGTTATCCAGACGTACAGTTTTGATCCAGATTCCAGCTCAGATGAGGGAAACAAAGACGTTCATGGATCTATTTGTCTGCAAGTGGATGTATCAGAATGGAGCGGAGCAGGGAGGTTGTGGTTTGCAGATTGTAGCTTCTACATCACAAATGAGAGCTTTTTTAAACGGCATTTTCGTGTGCTCCTGGTTCACCAGTTTAAATAAATAATGCAGTTTTAATCTTAATTTTCATTATTTATACCCTTCATCATGAGTAAAATGTGACAAGAACATGTTAAAAACACCAAAATATGATTTTCAACGGAGTGTGTCTTTAACAGTGTAATCAGAGCTTTTTCCAACCATCTGGAAAAATTCAGGATCTTGCAGTGCAACTGAATGAATGAAAACAGCAAATAAATTCAAATTCAGAGACTTCTTCAAATTCTCTCTATTTATAATATTAATGTCTTTTTCAAATCTTTGTTTTTAAATACAATATCCCTTTTCATAAGAGGATAAGCCTGAGCAGTTCTCAGCATATTTTATGGTTCATTTGCATCTCCATTTGCATCAGATTTAGAGCAGTAAAACTGTGGAATGAATTCTCTCATACAAAAACAATCTGCAATTCTTCAAAATGTTGTAAAAAATGTCTAAAAAAGCATTTCATTTGAGTCTTTCTTATATTTGTCTGAATATTTTCTGTACTCAAAAGTACCCGTTTGGTCATACTGTCTCAAAAATGTTTCTCACTTTTCTCCTAATATTGTTATTTTATAGATGGTATATTTATGTTTTCTGCTATTAATTGGATTTCATTGCTGTTTTTAGACAAAGTCTGTTACTTGAGAACTACTAACGCATGTATTGCCACTTTTATCTTTAAAAACTTTTGGAATTTACACGTATATGTGCATATATATTTTATATGTTTGATTCTTTTGGGTGAATAAGCCAAGAGGGTTTTTCAGCTCTCCCTGCACTTGACTTTCTTTTCATGAATCCTTATTATGTACTTTATATGTTCTAAAGAATTAATCAAAACAAAAGCACAGCTTGAAGATATGTTGGGTCAATCGACAGGTGAATCTAACATCAATTTAGACTGAAAGATCGATAAAAACAAACAGTAAATGTTTATTTTGGAGTAAAGTCAGACCTTTAACATGGGAGTCAAGGGGAAATTGCAAATACTGACATCCATAATTAAGGATCCCCATATAATATCTTTAATATGTGACTGATTAAGAGGAAACATCCTTTTATATAAAAAAGACTTTTAAACCAGATGATACTATGAGCGGTTCAGTGAAAAACAGACCTCAGACACAAGTGCACAACTGTTTGAGTGCAGCACTCTAAAATCCTGTCTTCTTGGCCAGCAGGTGTCAGTGTGGTGACGTGATGTGAACTTTCTGAAAGAGAAGAGCTCCCAGACACTAAATTTCAGCCGTCATAAATGAATAAACGTGATTGTTTTGTTTGAGGAAAGCATTATTTGAGATGAAACATGAAAAAGTTCTGAGGATTCCTTGTGAAGATGAAAAAAAAGGATTGAAAACCTAAAAATAGACATTGTAGCTGAAAATTTGAAAACCGAAAAAAAATTGAAAATTTAAAAGCAAGACGTACATTTAAAAAAAGCAAAAAAGAATGTTTTGAAAATCAAAAAAAAAAATAACTGGACAATTTAAAAAAAATGTTTGGAAATTTAAAAAAACTGAAATCTTGATATAAATCTTGAAGATGTGAAAAGAAAAATAGTGAAAACTTGAAATAAAAAATATGAATGTAAAAATTATTGACTGAAATAAAGTATCCAATAGTAACAGCTGCTGTTTTGAATTTTCTTTTTTCCTCAATCTTCACTTTAAGTCCTCAGTTTATCAGCTTTAATTTGGATTTCAAGTTTTCACTGCTGAGCTGAGCCTAATTTTACATGGTTTTCATGATATATTTAAAGCTTCCAGTTTTTATTAATGAAAAAAAAATCAAATTTTCATTTTTTTTTTTTTAATTTTCAAAACCTTTTTCCCCCCAAATTTATCGTGTCTTGTTTTAAAATTTTCTATCATTTTTTCAGTTTTCAAATAAAAAAAAAAAAAAGTCAGTTACCATGTCTATTTTTCAAGTTTTCAATCTGTTTTTTCGTTCACTTTAAGCTGATCCTGATTTGACCCCATAAGATCAATGACAGAAAACAAACAAACATGCACCTATAAAGTTAATTGTAAACGTTGGTGTGCAGTAGGGCCGGCTGATACTGAGCATTCGGGTTCCGATCCGATACTGGTCAATATCCATACTTTTGTAAATGTCGTGGATGCAACATGAACCGGAAAATCTCAATAGTTTTTAATCACAGCAAATGTTTTTTTGTAAGTTTCCCTTTTCTAATTACTTGCTGAACATAAAAAGCATTTATCTGTGGGCTGGTATCAATCTGATATCAATTTGAGATTGATACCATCGATATCTTGGATCGATCCGCCCTGTTCTGGTGAGCAGACGAACATGAAACCCAACAACATGATTGATGAGGAACTAACCAGGAGGTGTCCATTCTCTCCAACTCCTAACACATTTTATTCTCATTTTTTTGCTCCTATAAAGGCAGTGAAATGTGTGTCGTTTTGTTCAACTACAACGTTTGTAAATGTCCTAAAGGACAGTGTGGTCCAGTGAGGACAGAAATGGTCATTTATTTGTCTGGAAAGATCTCTTAGTTGGATGGCGTCCCTCCTCTGCAGAGACGATGTAATGACACGACTCCATCCGACCTGTGGGACGGACACATAAAAACACCTGCTTTGACTGCAGTCCCTCTCTGTCAGCACAGATTTAGCAGGTCGGATTGTTCTGCTCTTTGTCGTTGACTAGGTTTAAATGTAGGCTTTTATTCTGGTCTGCTCTGCTGTGTAGGATGGAGTTTGGCTGTGAGGTGGACCTGGAGGAGCTGTGTCCAGTGTGTGGAGACAAAGTGTCTGGGTACCACTACGGTCTGCTCACCTGTGAGAGCTGCAAGGTGAGAACACAGCAGGTAAACAACAGCTTTGTTCAAGCTGACCTTTTTTTTTTAAACGTCTGCAGGGATTTTTCAAAAGAACTGTCCAGAACAACAAGACCTACACCTGCGTGGACAACCAGCAGTGCCGGATCGACAAAGCTCAGAGGAAGCGCTGTCCGTTCTGCAGGTTTCAGAAGTGCCTCCATGTTGGGATGCGCCTCGAAGGTAAGAGTCAGGAAACGGGATGGTGAGAGTTCTCTCACGAGAACTGTGGAAAACAACGACAACTTTAAAATACATTTCCAGGGTTTGAAAATGATTTATTTTAACCTCAAATCATTGAGCTTCAAAATGATTTTGTAAAAACAAGAGTTTAAATATTGTTTTAAGAAACCACGTTTTCTCTGCAGTTTAGAAAAAACTGAAGTACACATCCAGTCTCTGTCACTGCAAAAACACTCAGTCTCACCCAGTAATCTTAAGTTTCTAGTTTAACCCTTTAACTGTTCAAAAACAGAAAAAAAAACCACCTTTTTTTGCCTTGTTACGGAGCAGCTAAAGAGATATCAAATTTTAGAAAAATTGACGTAAAAAAAAAAATTGAAGTAATAAATTCAAATTCTGGTTACTAAACAGAACTTGTTTTTTCTAAAAATTAATGTAGTTAAAAAAATAAAAGAATTCTCATTAGTAACTGGAGCTCACAAGAAAGTAACTTTTTTGTTTGTTTTTTCTTAAAAATGAATAAAAAAACTTTCTGGTTACTGGTGCGCATCCATTAATGACCAGAATTCTTTTTATTATATTTCGATTTTTGTAAAAAAAAAAATGTTAACTTTAATTTTTTTTCTTCAATTTCCCTTTAGAGCGCGCAGTTAAAGGGTTTAAAAAACTTTTTGTACTTTATATAAGACAAAACTAAAACACCTTTTACTGAGATATGAATTTTAATTGTCTTGATTCGTCATTTAATCAGAAAAAAAAATCTTATTTTAAGCAGCATCTCTGATGAAACAAGTTTTTTTCAATTTAAGGTCTCTTGATCTCTCTTGATCAAAACTATAGTTTTATTTGACTCATAATTTACATATGAATGTAAAACAAATGTAAATTTATAATCTTAGTTTTATTTTAGGATTATTATGTTCTATAATGTAGTGTGGAGGGGGGGTTAAAAAGCATATATATATGTTATACAGACATTAAAGATGGAACTTTTTTAAGCTACACATAAATGTAAACAAAAACATTTTTAATAACCAGAGAGAAATACCTAAATATGAGGGTTTATTGTTAATTTTGCAGGAACTTATTTTAAGGAATCACACCAAGACAAATTCCTTAAAACAAATGATAAATTAAATGTGACGTCTTTAAATGTCACATTTTTAACTTAGGACATTTTTCCTGCAACATGGAAGACCAGCTGCATCTTTTTACTTAAAAAAAGAGACTGAAAAACAAAGAAGCAAGGGTATTAAACTCCTTTGTAGATTGATGTTCAGAGTTAGAGATTTTCTAATCGAATGCAGAATCTTTAACCTTTAACTACCCATCAAGACGAAATCAATTTTAAAAATGTATTTTTCCTGCTGCTTATTGCATAGATCTTCAACCTTCAACACTTTAAGATGACAATTATTACAGACCACAACCTGAACAGTCTTACGTCGCCTTTTACTATTATGATTAATATAATTAAACAGTTGTTTCTTCTTTTTTTGGCAGAAATGAAACATTTTTCCCACAAAACACTCATTTGTGAATTAAAAAAATACATTCTCGTGCATAGAAAATACCAATTCTGCCCAAAAAAATACAAAAGTTTGCTCAAAATACTGTCTTATTCCACAAAATGCTTTTTTTTTTTTTACAAAGTACACATTTTTTCTCACATAATACGAATTTATGCCCACAAAACCCTAATTTGTGGATAGAAAATATCACTTTGTGCCAAAAAATTGCCCACTTGCGCCCACAAAACAGTAATTTGTCATTCATACAAAACATTTAATTTGTCCCCACAACATAATAATTTGTACCCTAAAAATTGTTATTGGTGCCCACAAAATATGAAAATGTTTTCAACCTTTGACAGAGGTTTATATGACGTCCTTTCAAAATAAAAGACACCTAGTGTCACATAAAATAGTCTCAGTGCAGAAAATGTAGTGGTAGGTAGTGTGATGTCAGCAGTGATCAATTTCCAATTAGTCGACTATTAAAATCCGGATTTGTGGTAGCCTTACTTACAATCAATGTTTTTAAAAGTACGTTTTCTAAAAGTGTTCCTCCATTTGGTTGAGCAGGCAGTTAAAGGGTTAAAGAACACCCAGAGTTTATCCTTCATTTCCTCTCTATCTTTTCTTGGCAAAACATCCGATGAGATTTTATTTGCTCTTCAAATGTGGATGATTAAAAAGATGTTCTTGGCTTTTCTCTTCCAGCTGTCCGTGCAGATCGAATGAGAGGCGGTAGAAACAAATTCGGCCCCACGTACAAGCGGGATCGGGCCCTAAAGCAGCAGCAAAGAGAGGCTTTCATACGAGCTCACAAATTCAGAACCGAGAGCGGCACTCCTGTGGCGTCATGGATTCAGAATGGAGATTTGACTTTTACCGAAAGCCTAAACGCTTCCAGCTGGACCATCAAGTACAGCAACGCCGTCGTTGATGCAGTGACCCTAATGGAGCCCCGTGACCCCTGCTCAGGACTCAGATTCACACAGGATCCACGAACGCCTCCACTGGTGATGGAGTTCCTGCTTTATGATCCAGACGAGCTGCAGCAGCACAGAAACACGGAGGTTCACTGTGAGCAGGAGGCGACCGGCTGCTGCGCCTTCACACAGGTGTACGCCGTGGTGGACCTGCTGCTGCACTCCATCGTGGAGTGGGCACGCATGTCTGCCCTGTTTAAGCAGCTTCAGGTAAGATCCACTGACTGAGATCATGTGATGTGCATCTTTAAATGTATTAATTAGCTGTAATATTCACAATGAGTGGCTCTAAATGCAAGAAAAGGTGAGCATGTAGTGACAGAACTCCCATCACCTGTGGCTTTTTCATCTCTTAGCTTTCATATAAAAAGGTTAAGGATTGAATAAATAAGAAATTAGTTAAAAATCTAAACAGAAATGACAAAACTTAACAAGTCAAGCAACAAAGCAAAAAAGTTTAATTTACTGTCAAAAATTCTGTTGAAATGTTCTTTAAATATGTAGTTTTTATAATTATAGTTAGTCAAATAAAAGTCTTTAAAAGTCATTTTATTTTGGTAAAGTACACGAAGGTGGTTAAAGTTTTGAACAAATGTGGCTTAAAATAATTGAAAATGATTTAAAGTTTTCAATAAAAAGCTCAGATTATTCTACATGTTTTTCTTAATAAATAGATTCTACTAAAATGTTTATTTTTGAGATGAAAAGGAAAAAAAGCTGACCAAAATCCTAATGATAAAAACATCATGTTTGACTGTTTTGCTTTTTTGATGTAAGAAAAGCTGCTGACCTTTTTTGACACAGGGTGGGTTTTATTTTGAAAGGAACTAGTAAAAATAAAAGAAGCTACAATATTATATATGTATATATAA
>NC_050523.1:21999905-22006309 GCF_002922805.2 Oryzias melastigma | reverse complement strand
ATTTTTAAACAACTAAATGTTTTTTATTTCTTGTTGGGTTCTGGTCTTTAAGAAACTAGACTAAATGGCTCTTTTATCGTTAAAGGCTGCAGACGGCTGTGGTTGGCGCTCTCGTCTCACACGTTCAAATCCCGCCCAGTTTCGTTCTGTGTGGATTTGCATGTTCACATTAGAGATGGAAATCTTTAAGCACCTCGATACGGTTCGGGAGGCAACGATGAAACAGTTATCAATGCATCCCAGATCTGCACTTTTTAAGAAATGTTTCTTTCCTTCAAAACACCAGATCAATATGACTCATGTTTTCTCCACCAAAGTGCATTTTTACACCTTAAAAAGTAAAACATTGGATCAAAGTCTCATCAGTTAGTTCTCCGCGTTTGACCCATCCTCTAGGGGAGGGGTGAGCTGCAGACACAGTTGCACTTGAGAACCATTTGGTGGTTTAACCCCCAACCCAAACTTTCCAGTCTCAGGGCGGACACTCTATCACGAGGCCACTGAGATGGTCTACAATGAACAAAAGCTCTGTAATTTGTTACATTTAAAAATATTAGGGTTTTTTTAATCAGATTACATTTTTGAGTTAAGTAAAGCATCAGCCCAAATTTTTAATTTCAAAAAAACGGAAATTTTTAAATGTAACAAATTTCTTGATATTTTTTATTATTATTGATCCAATGTTTCACTTTTTTCAGTGTAAGTAAAGACAAGATCACTAAACTTTCTTTGAGAACATACAAATTCTGACATGAAAAATATTTAGTTTGATAATCAAAAATCTTTCACAGCATCAAAATGTGTTCTCTTCAAAAATGAAACATGTTTTGCATTTAGTTCCGCTTGTTACTTTTACTTTAAATCGTAAACATTTTTTTCGATTGTTTAAAATTCATACAAACGATTCAGAATCAAGCATCTAAAAACAATTTCCCCCATAACTAGGGCTGGGTTTTAAAAAATCGAATTATCAACTTGAATCAATTTATACTAAATCGATTCACAAAATATTTAAATCGATTTAGCACATAAAGCTAAAGTCCGCTAGCTTGATGCTAACGTTCAATAGAATTTCCTATAGGAGGGCTAATGCTAACGCTTGGTTAACCAAAACAATACATTGCTGACTAATTCATCTTTTTTTTACTCACATGCACTCATTTTCCAAACTCTTTGAAGGAAATGTTTTTTAAGGTAACTGTTTCTGGTCTAAAACTTCGTTTTCCCCCTCATACTGTTGTCTTCTTCTTGAATCAGATGTACTTCTATAGCGCGATCGCCACCTAGTGGCCAAACCCCGAGAATCCAAACAATGTTTACAATGTTAATGATCTGAACATTTTTGTTAGAACTTCTCCTTTAGAGAATCCATTTAACACTGTAAACTGTCAACAATCTCATTATTTCACTAATAAAGTGTATTAATATAAATATATTCAAATTACATAGTAAATTTTTAATGTATTTCTAAACAAATGTGACGTCCTCTCACAGTCTAAAACATAATTCATACGTTCATCGATGGGTCTAAATTGTCCCTAAGTGTAACTCAGCAGCTGGTGACCCGTTACCCCACCTTCACCCAGGAGGTGGGATAGGCTCCAGCAACAAAACACTACTGGGTTTAGAAAATTGATAGATGGAAGTAACTATATTTTTGCCATTGTTTAAAACATTCTAAAAGCTTTTCTTTAAAGAAATCTGTCTTTCAATGGTTTTGTTTATTACTGTTCTTCTTACTCTAAAGATCAGTGACCAGATGAAGCTTCTACATCATGGCTGGAGTGAACTGTTGGCCCTGGACGTTATCTCTGGACAGGTTCTGTATGACAGACCCAGTCTCCTTCTTGTTGGGGGTTATGAGGTGCGTCACTCACCATGAGAACATCCACACTTCTATTTCTTCTAATAAATCTGATTTTTTTAAGTAAAAGTTGTAAATTTTGGATCAAATTTGAATTATGTTGGGGTATTTTTTGTTTGTGGTGTTGTTTTAGGTTGAGCTGTCCTGCACAGAGTATCCTCCTGCTCCATCTTTGTTGGATCTGACTCAGAGAGGACAGGCGCTGGTTGAAAAGCTTCACACTCTAAAGGTGGACCATCAAGAACTGGCCTCCATCAAGTATCTGATCCTTTTCAATCCAGGTTCGTGTTGAGTTTTTCTACAAATCTTTTGTTGACCCAAATAATACTTTGATCTGGATCGGTCATTCTTTGCTCCTGGTGCTTCATGAAAATGTAAATTGCATTTAAGTAGAAATAATTTGGGCTATCTATTTCATTTTTCAACATGAGGGTGTTTCAACGAGTTTCAACATTGATTTCCTTCTTTTGGCCGTGTGCAATTGAACCCAGACAGTTACAAAGTGTCAGCAAACTGTAAAGCTAGACTTGTTTCTGTAAAACTCTTGGACTGGTTTTAAGTTTTCTTCCATGTGTTCTACTTAGGGAATGTAATATTGAAGTTAATGTTTTGCTTGTATTGGTAAATTACATGAAACCAATGCAGACTGCAATGCAATGTAGAAGTCTCTGAATGCAAACTTTATTGTTCCGTTAATTTAAGGAGTCACTCTGATCATCTCTTGATCTGTTGTTTAAGTGTTTCCAGTGGCATTTTAATTATGATTATGCTGTTTTTAGCCCCCCAAAACTATTGTTTTCTAGGATATAGAATTCTCTAGAAATTAATCTCTGAGTTGTGGGAAGGGCCGCTGGTGTGGAGCAACCTTAACCCTTAACCGAATCTACTAATTCCAAAATTGAGTCCACTCAAAATTTCCCAGAAGTCTTTATGAAAAACTAGCTTTCATCGATGATCACTAGATTAGCGAATATAGACCACAATGCATTGCGGTCGAACAATTTCAAACAAAAAAAAACGTGTTTAAATGTAATATTTGAATAAACCATCCACATTTTCACCATCAGAACACAGTGGAGTCATAAATAAACGTTGTGAAACGTTCGTAATTATTCAATCCGATCCGAAAGACACATTTAGTAGTTTAATTTACACACATCCATTCATAAAATGAAGAGAAATCGTGCCGCTTCTTTTATTTCTGCTCTCGGATCAACACGCATGTGATAACCTCCATAAAAATCTCCTAGAAATGTTCAATAATCATTGTAACTTTCCTGCTCCCACAGCTGGAAAGCATCTGGAAGACGCCGGCTTCATCGAGAAGGTGAAGCTGCAGGTGGGTGGAGCCCTGCTGGAGCACACGAGGACCACCTCCCCCCAGCTCCCGGACCGTTTCGCTCATCTGCTGGACTTCCTGTCAGAGCTGCGTCCTCTCGCCTGTCTGGTTGAGGAGTACCTGCGCTGCAGACACCTGAGGGGGGAGGTGCCCTGCAACAGCCTGCTGGATGAGATGCTGCACGCCAAACACAGCTGCCCGTGAAAACTCAACGCTGCATTCACTTCAGGAGTCTTCTACACGTCTGGACTGGAACGAAGTGGATAAAAATGTGTCTAAAATCAGTTACAAATGAAAAAATGTTTGAGGGACATGAATAGTTTAAGATTGAAAACATTTGATCTTCAGAGAAAACATGTTTGCTGCATGTGGAAATGTGGTTAGCACTCTGGCCTCACAAGAAGGTTCTGGTTGGTGATTCTAAATAGTTCCTGGGTGTGAATGTGATCTGCAGCCCTGCGATAGATTGGCGACTTTGTCAGTGGTTGGGATAGGCTCCAGCAACACGTTAACCCCTAAAAGGGATCAAGCAAATTTAGAAAATGGGTGAAATTCTAATTGTGTGTTCTTCAGCAACAGTACAGAGACACAAATGTTTACATCTTATGATCTAAACTTTACTTTATCCTTTCAGCCAAACAAATGTTTTATATCATTCAGTTTAATTCAATGTGACTAAAATCAGCTTTCTGACTATTTTTTTTTTAGTTGATGTCATGAGTGTTGTTTAGATGAATACAATAAAGACCATTGGTTGTTTGTGCTAAACATGATTGTTTCTTGTGTTCTTCCCAGTCATCTTTGCATCCAATGAACAACAAAATCTCATAAAAAGTATGAAAATGTTATTGATCTTTGTCATTTTTCACAAGCACCGTTGGGAAATCAATGACAAGAATATTAGATACATCTCAACCCAGTCAAACACATGGTCCTGTTTAGGAACCACAACCCAAATGAAGGGAAAAAAAATAAAAATTTCTCACATAATAAACATTTTATAAGGTTAAAACAGAAAAAAACCTTCATGTCTGTAACTAAAATAAATAAAGCCTTTACCATCCAAAAAGTGGGGCTGGGTGATACTGAGCATTTGGGTATCGATCCGACACAGGTCAATATCGCCAAGATAAACAAACAAAAATCTCGATTGTTTTTAATCACCATCGATGTTTGCTTGTTTTTTTTGTAAGATTTCTTTTTTTTAATTACTTGATAAACATAAAAACACAATTAGGGCAATATTTTCAATTAAATGGAAAATGGTGAATCGAAATAAAAAAAAATGTAAATTAAATAAAAAGCGAAAAAGTGAATAAATAACAGTCAACAAACCAAACGAAACAAGCAACTATGATACAAAAATAAATAAAAAATGTTTAGTGATTAAAAAAATTCATGTTGGCTGTACTACGTTGCTGCATTTAACCATAACCCGTTAAATACACGCGAATAGTCACTTCCTTCTTAAAGTATTAGCTATGCACAGATCTTTCATAATTGAAAAAAAGTGCTTTTATGCTCTAGTGTGCTACAAGATCATTATTTTAAAATAATATATTTTCCTTCAATAAATAACCTTTAAAATGTAAAAATCAAAGTGTTAAGTTGAGTGTCGTAATCCACAAAATTCACAGCTAAAAAGGCTTTGGTTGGAAGTTTTCTTCAGATCCCATCACACATGAAACGAGGAAACGTTGTGCAGTTTTATACAGCTTTTTTCTTTTGATCAATAAAGTTTGTGAACAATCTGCTTTGTAAAATCTAAGCAGCAGCTGATGGGGCCATTTTAGGATTATTTTTAGAGAAACTTTGTAAAAACGTGTTTTTTATATATTTGTTTGGTGTTCCTAAAGATCTATTTCCATGATACAATTATCCATCTTGAAACCTATTGATTTAAAGCTGTTGGTACTGATAACACCTTCAGCCATCTGGTTTGTGGGCTCTGCTTCTACTAAAGACTTAATCAGCATAATGCACTCCTTCATTTTTGGATTCTCCACTATCTAATCTCGTCCACCTGACTGGAGCACATCAGGTGACCTTGACATCCAGCTCTCCTGCGGATGCACCTGTGCTGTTCACGGATGATTAAGGATGAAACCAGCAGCAGGAGACACCAAAAAAATCAAGACAGACACACTGTTTGCTACAGACAAAATATTTGAATCCAGAAGAAAGTAGTTTTTCATGTTACAGAAATTATGATTAATTTGAGTCTTTTGGCGTCATTTTTACTTTTTTAGAAATACCTTTCCTGTATAAATTAATAGATTGACCTTTTAATTGTTTAAATGGTGGTCTCCACAATGATGTAAAACAGGGATTTGAAATCTAAAATGCTAAGAGCCAATTGGTCGGCAAGAGTCGCCAAGTTCCACTTTACTGTACAAAAAAAATAATATATATGTTTTTCTGACTAAACATTTTAAAGTGTATTTTTTTCTTAATATTTAAAATAAATGAATTATAGCAGTGTTGTATTTATACATAGATATAACAGTTTTATTTTATTTTTTTTTGCTTTTCACAGCAATACATGGAAGATTCCTTTCAAAATAAAATGCACTGTGTGTTAAATAAACTCCTCCTGCTGCAGCAGAAGTGACAAACATTGTATTTTATATGAATATGACTTTGGTGTGCCATTATTTTTTTATTTTTAAGCTACTGAATGTTAACAAAACTACGGAAGAGGATTAGGGCCACTAAAAAAAAAAAAAAAGCCCATGAAAAATTCTGACTTTAATGTCAGAATTCCTCTTCCGTACGTACAAAACAAAGTTGGTGTAGAATTCTTTTTTTTAAAGCCACACATGTAAATAAATTATATACTTAAAGAACTTGGCCTCTGAACTGCAACTAGACACTATTGGGAGCAGATCGCAAGAATATCATCTTAACTAATCTATTATTTATTCGAAGCATTTGCATTTTTCTTTAAAGCCAAAGAGCCACAATGCAAGGATAAAAGAGACTCAGGTGGAAGATATGACTGTGGTCGCATCGCTTGCATGGAATCCTGAGGCTTATCCCCTGGAGACTTGAAAAAGTTTGATCCACGTATTATTAGCTTAAAAAAATCCTTTTTCCTTTTTCTGGGTTTTCAAGTTAATGTCAGTTCTTTGAACTTTACAGCATGACATTTTTAGTTTAAGTGGCCTTCTGTCAAACCTTAAATTCTAGTCCCACATTATA
>NC_050523.1:21995289-21999691 GCF_002922805.2 Oryzias melastigma | reverse complement strand
AAAAAAATTATGTTTTTCTGACTAAACATTTTAAAGGGTATTTTTTTCTTAATATTTAAAATAAATTAATTATAGCAGTGTTGTACTTATACATACATATAACAATTTTTTTCACAGCTGTACATCGAAGGTTCCTTTCAAAATAAAACACACTGTGTGTTAAATAAACTCCTCCTGCTGCAGCAGAAGTGACAAACATTGTATTTTCTATGAATATGACTTTGGTGTCCCTTTATCTTTTTAATTCTTTTACTACTGAATGATAAAAAAACAACATTGGTGTAGAATTCATTTTTTTAAAGCTACACATGTAAATACTTGAAGAACTTGGCCTCTGAACTGCAACTAGACACCATTGTGCAGCAGAGGACAAGAATATCAGCTTAGCTAACCTATCATTTATTCTAAGCATTTGCATTTTTCTTTAAAGGCAAAGAGCCACAATGCAAGGATAAAAGAGACTCCGGTGGCAGATATGACTGTGGTTGCATCGCTTGCATTGAATCCCGAGGCTCATCACCTGAAGACTTGAAAGTTTGATCCAGCTTTTAAAAATCCTTCTTCCTCTTTTTTTTTAATATTTGGTTCTTTGAACCATAAACATGTCACTTCTGTTGTCCCTGCTCGGTTTTCAGGTTAATGTCAGTTCTTTGAACTTTACAGCATGACATTTTTAGTTTAAGTGGCCTTCTGTCAAACCCTTAATTCTATTCCCACAGTGGAAGTAACCGCTGATTGATGAAGCAATTACAGAGTTCAAACTTTAGGTAAAGACAGATTAACATTATATTATGGGCTCTGTAGTTTAAATTTATGATACAAAGGAACTCTCTAGTTTGTAGTAAAAAGAAATGTTAACTAAGGGTCATGATTATTGTTATCCAAAACTCTATGAATAGTTTGAGATTAGCACGAATAACTTAAGGTGTCCATTTTACAAAATAAATCCATGTTCTGCAGGATAAACGTTTACCGAAAATATATATATAAATAACAATAAAGACAATAATTAATTAATTAATTAAATAGTTTGAAAATAGTTCCTGTAGATTCAATTTAATAAGGAAATTGCTATGCAAGGTGGCTAAGTACCTCTAGATTGTGGTAGCCTACTATTTGGATCCTGCGTTTGCGAAAGGGTGCATTTGGATGCGTCCGTTTTTTTTTTTAATCCTCTTACTTGTCTATGCCTGTATGATTTTTTTTCTCAGACACAGCATTGCTCACAGTTAACACCTCTAACTGATTTCATATGCACACTAGTTTCAGAATAATATTCACTAATCGTACTTATATTGTTTCGTATGGGTTTCCGGCTCTAAGGATCCATGTTTGACCTGTTCTGTAGACACACACTTGTGACAAGATATTTGAAAAACACGATTTTCTTTTTGCAATTTTTTGTTTCACTTTAAATGAAACGCATTTTTATACATATTAATAGAAATATATTTTGAATAATGTTTGACAATTCAGGGAGTTAAAACTAAAAGGCCGTCCACAGAATCGCGGATGTTTTGTTTTTTAAAATGGGATCCTGTTTTACGTGGGGTCTTTGAATGCAGCATCTCTACCGCCCTGCTGCATTCGTTTCCGGGAAACGAGGCTCTTCATCCACAAAGATGGCGACGCTGGCAGTGAGACGGGTTCCTCTCGGCGGTTTCAGTTTCGAAAACTGTAAAAGGTAAAGGCTTTTATTAAACCTAATTCGGACAGTTTTCAAGACAAGGTTTAACTAGACAGGGTTCTGTTATTTAGTCCGGGTTAGTGTGTGTTGTTGGCCCGTTTCTGGCCTCGTTAGCTTCTCTGTCGTTCACACAATGCAATGACTCAGGAGTTTGTGTTTGCCGGCATCACCGGAAGGTGTTTGGCTCGTTTCAAACGACCGTAATTTGAGTTTCTTTTATTTTTTATTTTCTGATAAAGAAGCGTCTAATTGTTATCTGGTAGTTGTAGGTTATTTGGACAGAAACTAGAGTCGTAAATATTCCGTTTCAGAGGCTTGTCCATGTTTTCTTAATGAAATGAGGGTTTGGAGTTTGGGCCCTTCGGAGCAGAAAGCTAATAAATGTTTTTAAGAAAAAGCTACGAAAATAACCAATAATTACTGAGGTGATTAAACTACAAACGAACTAAAACATCATATTTTTAGCAGAGAAAAGTCGGGAGGATTTGAATAATAAATAACACGATTTTCTAGCTCCTAGAATCGATGTTTCTTTTAATTTTTATTTAAAACAATCTGTCATTCCATTTTAATTTATGGGCTAGAAATACTAGCAATTTAAAAATGTATCAAGTTATAATTAGTTGTCACATTACCTTTAAGGAACTCAATTTTAATTGATGACAGAAGTCAAAATAGATCCATTTAAGTCTCACTAACACATTAATTGTTTAAATCAGAAAACTGTATTATGTCATGATTTCTTTATCGTTAATTGTTTTGACCTTTTTGTGACCTTATTTTTTTGTTTTTAGCTTTTCATTTGTTTGACTTAAGTCTTTTTTAAAGCACCAAATCAACTCTACTTTTATGAGTTTTTTCTGTGTAAGGGTGATTATAAAGTAATCCAACTTCATAAATCACCACAACTGTAGAAGTTTGCATAAAAGTTCAATCATTTTTACTATTTGATTTATACATATTTGAAAATCCTTTGCATTGCAAATTATTGTGTATCATGTGAGATTTTCTATGGGAGTTTATGTTTGAAAACCGTCTCCTGGTTTTATAAAACATGACTGTGTGAGAGAAATGTGAAGAAAAAATAATTAAAACATAAAACTGATTTACTTGAGTGTTTCAACAGGCAGATAAAAGGCAGTTTTAAGACATTTTGTGTGATTTCATGTCAAAAATCTAATGTTTTTTGTTATTCCTTAAAGAGTCTTAAAACAAAACTCTTTAAAATACTTTCTAAGTCTTTATACGCCCTCATTACGAAGAACAGTTTAGTTCTAAAAGAACAAACAGGTTTTCAGTCTGCAAAGTGACATCACTACAGTCCTGTTTTAATCAGCTCAGATGTAGTGATGGGCAGATGAAGCTACATGAAACATTAGCTGTGTGGATAAAAGTAATCAGAATAAATACCTGATCAGAATAAAAATGAGTGTAAACACACCATTCGGTATACTCTGGCTCGATCAGACTCATTTGGATTAAAATTTCCTTCTAATCGAGATAGTTGGGTTGTTGTTGATTGTTGATCCAATTGTGATGCATGTTAACAGTTGATTCTGATTGTATGTCATCACTGCGCTGGATTTTACGTCATGCATTAAGGCTATGGCGTGACTTTGGAGCGCGAACAGGACCGATCAATATGTCAATGCTCATAACAGAGCAGCCGAACTCGTAGCTTTCTGTTTGCGAAAAGGGGAGGTCGCTTTGTTACGGTGTGAGACTCCGTCCAGCCGCCCTGTGCGAGCAAGCTTCCGTACTCAGGAACGCCTCGTCTCCTGGGAGAACTGTCTCTGAGCAGCTTTGGGACGGTGGAAGCGGCTTTTGAATGTGGAAATGCAGCGCTCCGAACTGTCCTCTGAAACTGTGCAAACAATCATGTGAACTCGTGTTTCCAATCAGACAAAATAAAGTCTGACGTTATTCCCACATATTTACGGCCAGGATGCACATTGCTGCTTTGATTCGTGGATCTTAACTTCATCTAAGGCTAAATATGTAACGAACCCTTCCTCTGGGTCTGTGTGGCCAAGAATAAGATACTGACCACACAGATTTAGAAATTATGTGCAAACAGTCACATAAAACTATTATAAATAACAAAAACACGCTCAGAAGATCATCTCGCTCAAAGCTACAGCTTTGTTTACAAATGAACTCACTATTTCTTCTTCTACGACTATTTCCTGTATTTTAGATATTTCTGTGAACGTCAAAATCATTATTCCAATCGACTGTGTGGCATATGTAAATGTTTGTTACAATCAGATAAAGATCCGATCGAAGACATTTTGCTAATGAAGCCTTTCATCTAAGTGGTTCACTCCAGTGCTAAGTTTCATTTGCTCTAGCAGGACATCTGTTGGGTGCCAAAATATCAGGTGGTTTGAATTTGAAAGTGTAGCATTTATAGAAAACTTTGAATAAAACTGTCAGGAAAAAAATTAAATTTGGAAAACATGTCTGCTGTAGTGATGGCAGCATGCTGTGTGTATATTTACTGATACTGGCTCTATAGAAAATGATCATTTGGAAGTGAGAAATGTCCATTTACAGTGAGGTGTGGACAATAATTGAGCTAGTTTAGGAGAGATATCATTGATTAGTATTTCTCCTAAATCTCCAAACTCACTGACTGTAACTCTATTAAACACCCACATTATGAATGAAGCCTGAGGGATTTCTGTTACTGTCAAAATCCAGACTACTTCCTGA
>NC_050523.1:21983279-21995242 GCF_002922805.2 Oryzias melastigma | reverse complement strand
TAAATTCCTGTTAGTCGTTTGGGTGGAATGCCTTTTTTTGTTGCTGTTTGTTTGCATTATGGCTTTAATAGTCACTCTTCATTCTGGTGTTCATATGTTTTTGTTTTGTTTTTTTCTTTGTTTTCAGAAATTCTGTGTTGGAAAGTGAAGCAAACAAAGTTGGCTTTAGCGTGCCAACGGCGAGAAAAACAGGAACGACCATTTGTGGAGTTGTGTTCAAGGTGAGCGCTGTTACCCAGTAGAGCTCATCATAATGTTTCATCAGTTTGTGTCATGACTCAGCACATAGTGGCAGACCAGTCAATATCAAACAGCTGTACATATCATCCTAATCATCTTTGGTTGTTTTATTAAAAGCAACAGAAAACAAAATCTGTGTTTATCTGTTTCAGTCAGTGTGCTCTGTCTCCATCTGCTGGTAGTTTCCTGTTACTGCTGCTGAATGCTTCAGAAAATGACTAAATGAATTTCAGAGACTTTCTGTTCTACTAATCTTTTAGTATCGTCCACAGTATTATCACAAACCAGTATCATTCTGTCCCACAGCAGTCCTGGACTGCAGGGACCAGATTGTTGTCAGAATTCTTCTTTTGACATCACAACGGAAGAAACTGCTCAATAAAATAAATGGGGCCAAAATCTAATTGGGCTCAAAAATATTTTAGATTACACCAATAAAACAGAAAGACACATGCTGGGGGTATCCAAAGGAAGTTTTTAAATTAGGGGACGATTTATACGAGTTTTTGTGGCAGGGTGTGAAATTTGGTGATTTTCACATTTTCCCACAGTAATGTGGGAAAAGAGAACTTTTGTCTGAGTGATACTATATTTCTCACTCGCATCACCAGGCTAAGTCTACAACCACATCCAAAGTTTCATTGACCTTTAACCTCTGGAATTGGCTGCCATCTTTAATTTATTTTTAGAATAGCTTCTACACATTTAAACTCCTCCCAGGGATTTTAACAATCACATCCTAACTCCTCGAGCATTATAGGTAAAAAATGTTAAAAATAGTAGATTTTGAACATAAATGCACCGAGCTCTCAAAGGAGGACTTTCCATTTTTAACCATAATATTGTCAAAATGTTTTACGATTTCCTGTCTCAAGTGGAATAAAGTGATATGGCTTATGATATGAACATATTAGAAATGTGGGCGTGGTTTAAAAAAAACTGCTGCCAAGGAAATCCAAAAGTTTCATTTGGCAGAGTTTTCTTAAAATCACATCGACCTGTCCGTCACGCCCAGAGGACCAAATAATAAAATGGTTCCTAGGGAGATAAAACCATTATTTTAATTTTAATTGTTTTTTTTTTCATCCTTTTGTAACATGCAGCTCTGATCAGGGTGGTAGGGGAAGAGGTGGGGAATGAGGCCGGGGCAAAGAGGGTGACGGCGGCGGGTAACCCTGCAGGCCATGCAAATTAAATTTAACAACTTAAAGTTTTTGTAATTGTTTAAATAAGCATTTTTATCATATTGCTTAAACAGAAACTGAACAGTTTTTGGTTGTTTGTAAAATCACGTGAGTTGAATGGAGCTCATCCTATCAGTTATCTGTGCATGTGAAAATAACGCTGTGGGTCTGACGTAGGATGGCGTTGTCCTTGGAGCCGACACTCGAGCCACCGAGGGCATGGTTGTAGCCGACAAGAACTGCTCTAAAATCCACTACATCTCCCCCAACATTTAGTAAGTCCAGGAGGCTGCAGGCCTCTCCAACGGACCAGCACACTCGGTCAGACACAGTCATGAAGTCGTGTAGCTGAAACTTTCTGTCTGTTCCAGTTGTTGTGGGGCGGGAACAGCCGCCGACACCGAGATGACCACGCAGATCATCTCCTCCAACCTGGAGCTGCACTCCCTGTCTACTGGCCGTCTGCCTCGCGTGGCCACGGCCAACCGCATGCTCAAGCAGATGCTCTTCAGGTGAGCTCTTGGATACAAATCTACATGTTTTCATTCAAAGTGAGAAGGAAAACCAGGTGTGTGTGACTTTATGGTGCTTGGTGTTTCCTGCAGGTATCAGGGTTACATCGGTGCTGCTCTGGTTCTGGGTGGAGTGGACTGTAACGGACCTCATCTGTACAGCATCTACCCTCACGGCTCCACTGACAAGCTCCCTTATGTCACCATGGGTCGGTCCTGCTGCAGAAGACCTGGAAACTCCTTAGCAGCAGCGTTTTGTCTGAGTTATTGATCTAATATCTGATTTTGTTTTCTTTTACCCAGGTTCTGGCTCTCTGGCTGCCATGGCTGTGTTTGAAGATCGTTACAAGCCGGACATGGAGGTGAGTCGTCGTCTGTAGAATGACCTTTTCCAGTTTCACTGCTCGAATACTGTGATACTTGTGGTCTGTCTGAGATCACTGATAGGCTGTCTTTATAAATCTAATAGAGTATTGTATAATACACTGACAATGTTATTATAGCACTAAAGTGCAGAAAAATGATGGATTTTTGAAATAAGTTTGTAAAAAAAGAATTTTTGTTTGAAATTATATTTGAAAAATAGATTAGAATAAACAATTGACAAAAAATATGATAGACATGAATTTAAGAATTTTACAAATTGATGTGATCAATTTCCGTTAAAGATGTAACAGCTCAATATATAAAACATGTTTTCTGTTGGATCTAGAGGAGTAACGGATCACAAGACTCACGATTCGCAACTCGTCATGGTTTGAGGGTCATGGTTGGGATCAATAAAAAAGCCTGACAAGATAAAAGCCTAAAATTCATTTTTTGAAAAGCTTCAAAACATATTTAATCAAATATATATGAAGAACTTCAATGCATATATAGATATATATATATATATCTATATATGTACACTCACACACATCACATCAAACCATTTGTTTATTGAGTCCTATTGACAAAAAACAGAGCATGTTTGAATACAAACAAAATGCTAAATTGTGTCGTTTCTGACCACATTTAATGTCTTAAGAGCAAATCTACAAAAACTCAGAGAAAAGAATGCTTGAAAATCGTGAAAAAAAATCTGCAGTACCCCTTAAAATGCACATTTTAACCTGATTTCCAAATTAAATCTTAAATAAAACAGTTAAAATGACGTTAATTTTTTTTATGTTAATTGTTTTATTGAAACTAACTGTGGGAACATGTAAATATTTCAAATGATAATTATTACCTGTAGCACATTTGCAGGTGAGGCACTGTCCTGCCCGCTTTACCTGGTGATTCATGATCCCTTTTGCTTGCCATACCGCGTCCCATGACCACACGTCCCTGTTATAGATGGAGCGGTGGCTTTTCCTCTGCGGGACAGCTGCTGCTCTTCCCAGGCATGGAGACGTGTACAGATGCTTTTATTCAGCTCTTCAAAAGAAATAAACTGAATTTCTCAGCATCCACGTCCTCCATGATGAGGTTGAGAAAAAGTTTTTGACAGAAGCTCCTCCCACACACGGCAGTCGCTTCAGGTTAACGCACTTTTGGTTAACCGCCAAGAAGCAACATGTTAAAACAAAGACGATGCACATGAATTTGACGCTAATTGCATCCGGTGTGAACGGACCATTGATTTAAATAAAGCACCCACATAGTCTGTTACAGCCCTACTAAAAACTCTGTCGGTTTAGATGAAAGGACTCTCTCTGCATTGATGCTCTGCTCTCTGTAGGAGGAGGAAGCCAAGCGGCTGGTCCGGGACGCTATTGCTGCTGGGATCTTCAACGACCTGGGCTCTGGCAGCAACATTGACCTGTGTGTCATCACCAAGGGCAACGTGGACTACATCCGGCCACACGACGAGGCCAACAAGAAGGGTGTCAGGTAAAAGCAGAGTCTTTAGCGCGCAGCCGGCTCGCTGGGACTGAAGCTCCCTGCATGCTGCTGCACGTCCTTTTAACAGTATTACATCACACTGCACTTTAGAGTCTGGCTGATTGCAGACGTTCATGAAACATGTCGGTCGTGTGTGGCTGCACGATGCAGAAGAGCCCAAAGACTTCTTATGTAAACCTGTGCGTTAGCAGCAGCTGATTTGTCTTGTTGCTGTTCTGCTTGAAGGCGTGGCGAGCTTGAAGGCGTGCGGCTGTGAGTACTCCCGGGGTGTGATCTGATAGACTCTGCAGTTCTTACTAACCAGCTCAGTAGCTCTAACCCGTGCATCACGGTGGTTTGACCTCACATGCTGACGGTGCATGTCTGTGTGCAGTGATGCAGCCCTGTACTTTTAATTTGGGTTTGAACTAATAGTTGTTTTTTTTTTCTTGCAGAACCGGTGACTACAAATACAAAAGAGGAACCACGGCGGTCCTGAGCAAGGCAGTGAACCCTCTCGACCTCGAGCTCCTAGAAGAGTCGGTCCAGACCATGGACACCTCCTGAACCCTCAGACCTTCTGATGCTCTTGTATTTCCATGGTTTGCAATAAAGCTTTGAGATGGTGACGTTTCTGTCTGAAGGCCTTTTTACTGAAGGATCTCTGTAGATCTCATGTCAAAGTCAAGACCAGGGGGCGGATCCTCCAGGTAATTCTATCCGGCCCTCCAGATCATTTTATTTTATTGTTATTAACGGCCCGATGTTATCTTGCACTTATTTCTGACTTTTAGAATTTTGACAAAATATATGTTAATATTCTTCAGAATTTTCAGCTTCAGGGATTTCAGCTTCAGCATTTTCAGCTTCAGTGATTTCAGCTATTAGCTTCAGCATTTTCAGCCATCAGCTTCTGTGTTTTCAGCTATCAGCTTCAGTGATTTCAGCTTCAGCATTTTCAGCAATCAGGTTCAGTGTTTTCAGCTATCAATTTCAGCATCTTCAGCCATCAGCTTCAGTGATTTAAGCTATTAGCTTCAGCATTTTCAGCTTCAGTGATTTCAGCTACTGCTTCAGGATTTACAGCTATCAATTTCAGCATTTTCAGCTATTAGCTTTAGTAATTTCAGCTATTAGCTTAAGCATTTTCAGCTTCAGCATTTTTAGCTATCAATTTCAGCATCTTCAGCTATTAGCACTAGGATCTTCAGCGGACAAATTCAGCTTACAGTATTTACACATTGTCACAGGTAATGCTATGTATCTAGTTCATATTTATGTTAAAAAATATGTTTTAAAAGTTTTAAACATTTAATTTTAGCATGTTCAATGTTTATTTTGTTCAGCCCGTGATCTAAGGTGTGTTTTGGCTTTTGGCCCCCTGTGTGATCGAGCTCAACACCCCTGCTGTAGGTGCTCCCGGTTTAGTCTGCGTTCTGATCCTAACACCAGAGAGAACACCAGCGGTCGCTGTGTTTAAGTGTATAAACGGTAAGGAATCAGTTTTGACATATGTAGCAGAACATTTTATTTTAAATTAAAAGGCAGCTTTGTCCAAATATAGTGAATTTAACAACAGTTTACTTTAATCCAGTAAAGGTTTAAGGGATTTATTCTGAAATAAAGACTTAATAAGCACCATGCTGTTTATAAACATTTTAAGACAATATTTATAGCAGACATTAGAGTACAGTTTTTACAAGTTGAATATAACTATTTTCATTCAAAGAGTTAGAAAAATGGTTCCTCACACCAGGGTTTAAACCAACCCAGGACCCAAGAATCTCTGTAACAATAGTGTCCTCAGACTGATGAGACAGGTCTCCACAGTCCAGGTCCAGGACCTTCTGGATAACTAACTGCTGGAGGTTTTCAGGTGCATTTGGTTAGCAATCTGCAGCACAAAGATGATGTCTGGCCTCTGGTCAGGTTCAGAGTTGATGCACATGCTGACCAGCTCCCGCAGCTGTCAAAGAAACCAGAACAGGTTATTGGGTTTGTGTTTCTGTAACAGTAGAGATCGATCTAACGCATAATGCTGAAGTCCACTAGCTTGATGCTAATGTTTAATGGGATTTCCCATAGGACGGCTAGTGCTAACGCTTGGTCAACCTGAACATAAATTGCTGACTAAATGAACATCTTTAAACTCACAGGAATGAATTTTCTAAACTCTTTTAAGGAGATGTTTTTATAAAGTAACTATTTGTGGTCTAAAACACAGTTTTTTGTTCATTCTTTCTTCTTTTTCTGGGTGTAATGTTATAGTGTGATCGCCACCTAGTGTCCAAACTGAAACGTCCTCCAGGACAGAAGCAGAAGCAGGACAATGTTTACAAATGAAATGATCTGAACATTTTTGTTAGAACTTCTCCTTTAGAGAATCCATGTAACACTGGATGATATTAACAATTTTATTACTTCACCAATAAAATTTACATTATGTGAACTGTATCAGATTAATATGAAAATGTTCAAAACATATAGTTTTCTAAACAAATGTGTGAACCTATAAATTCAAAATTGAATCGAATTGAAAGGAATCAGGAAAAAATAAAATTACAAAATTGGAATTGAACCGATCCAAACTCTGGTGAATCGAATCAAACAGATTCTGAAAACTATTGGTGATATCCATCCCTAATTGGCAATAATGTGCAGTTAACGATTTCCCTCTGTTCTCCGGGTAGCTTCAAATCCAAAATTTCCACCTGCTAAATTCAACATTTTCTAATCTTTTATCAGAACTCATAAAATAATACTTGGATTGTAGTTTATGTACATCAAATACTCTGAAAGTGTAATTCTCTCATATCCAGTGTCCACTAACAGAACTGTCAATGAAAATGATTTTAGATAAACAGAGAAAATATTTGATCACAGTTTAAGATCTGACCCAACAAAAACATTCCAGAACTCAAATAAAGTTACTAATTTATATAAAAATGACCCTGTTCCATAAGCTAGTTAGTAGAAATGTCGACCTTGTCAGAGTAATGGTCAGGTGGGAGTGGAGGGTAGTCACACTGCTCAATCTTCTGGCAGAGAGACAGCAGGTTCATCTTGTCTCCATAGAAGGGGCTCTGGAGTGCTGCCATCTGGAGATGAAGAGGAAACCCAAAGTTTGTGAGGTTCTGTTGAAGAGATGCTGAAGAGACATCAAACGTCTGTTTCTACACTGATGACAAATGAAAAAGTTTCATGTCTTAACGCTTCAGTTAATTAAGTAAAAACTATTTTTCTCCATTTTTCAGTCAAAAGTTCCACATGACACATTAACTTTGTCAGGCTCATTTGCACTGCAAAAACTCCAGAGAAATAAGTCAAAAATCCTTAAAGTTTGAAATTTTTTCTTTCTTTTGGGGTCAGAAAAAATTGTGTCTTCAGGAAAAAAAATCTTGACACAAGGACAAGTTTTCTCAAACTGAGTGTTTTCCTTTTGAAAAACTTTATTGATAAGAGGATTTTTGTAGCAAAGGCAGAAATGAGAACATTTTTAATTTCTTCAGATCAATTTTTTACAGCTAAAACTCTATTTCTGAATCCTCGAGGAGGCGTGACGCTGCCTCACATCTCACTGGTTTACTTTTGGGATGTCTCAATCATTACGTGGTTTCAGACTTAATCAGAACTGAATGTCACATCAGGGATCGGATGTTTGTTTTACTCTTATTATTATTATGATCGGCGACAAATATTTCAGGCTCAATATTCCAGATAAATCCTCTAGTATTAGTCTGCGTATCATGAACTGACTGAGACATTTTATTGCCGTAAAGCGCAGTGGAATACGGCAGCAGTCTGAGCGGGAGGCACTTTAGTAAAGTTAGCGACACAGACGCTGTACAGACTCTTTCATAAACACTTAAGTTTCTCTTTTTTATCATAACTTAAAAAACAAACAACAAAAGTATTTTGTTTTGTTTCTTTTTATTAAGAATGACTCACCAGCAAAAACAACCAAAACTGTTAAATAATGACATTGAAATGAGTTAGTCATGAAAACTTATCATCATATTTATATTACAACTATGAGTTTGGAAGAAAGTCGTTCATTTTATTTTTATGTAGATATGAATCACATCTGATCAAAAATTCCCTGCAGTTAAAGTTTTCAAACAACTAATTATGACATTTTTTTAGCTAATAGTTCACTAAAGTTTCTAGTTGATAGTTGCACTATTTTTACTTGATTGTTTAAAGTTACTTCACACAAGTGTTCTGTTAAGGGTTAAAGGATAAAAAAATGTCAATAAAACAAAAATAGGGAAAAGATGCATCTGTTTATTACATTTGTTCTTATTTTTTTAAGTTTGGAGGACACAGGAGGAATTGGCTTAAATGACATAGATTGAGACATTCCTGGTTTACCTTCTACTTTATTTTAGGTTTCAAAACTTGTTAATTGTTATAAATAACCCAAAAACATAAAATTCCTCTTGAAGTTGCTTCTTGTATATAAACAAAATGTGTTTTCTAGATTGTAAGTTCAACTTAACCCTTTAATAAAGTTACATTTGAAATACAAAACCACAGACAGTAAACATGAATCCAAATTATGCCGTTTTCTTTCTGAAGTTTCCATCCTGTAACGTAATATTCTCGGTTCTATTCTCTTTTTTTATACCTGTCCCCACTTGACTCTGATATTGCCAAACACAAAGTCTGATTTCATTGTTCTGATGTGAACAGTGATCCAGAAACAGCTTCCCACTCCGATTACCTCCTTCAGTTCCATAGTGGAACAAGCTGGAACAGTGCATGTAAACAAATCAAACAGTGAGTGACCTTGAGCTGACCTCATATAGAAGACATCCCAGCGACCAGATATCAGACTTAAAGTTGTATCCGTTCTCATGGATCCTTTCAGGGGACATGTAGTACGGCGTCCCCACTACAGACACGAAACAACTGCAGTTTTAAACTGCTGATGCAGCAGAATCATCTGTACTGATTGTTAAATTGATGTCTAATATTCAATCTTCTGTGATGTTGTGCACTACAGTCTGCATGTCTAGCTGCAGTGGTTTACCTAAAGAATGTGCTGCTGTGGTTTTGGAGCTGAAGAAGCGTCCCAGCCCGAGGTCGCCCAGCTTCACCTCCCCTGTGGCGGTGATGAACACGTTGGCTGGCTTGATGTCTGAGTCACACAGACGACAGAGATTTAGCACCGAATATTCCAGCAGAATTCAAAGATTGTGCAGCTTTACTGCAATCCCTAACAAATGGTGCAGAGTTGTGTGCAGATGCAAACATGTCGTTAGATGTGCAGAAACAAAATCGACGATTTTCTCCTTCAAAATCTGCTGGAATGATCGCATTAACGGTTGAAAAGTTACAGTACGTTAAAGATTTTGTGTGTAAGCCTCACCACAAACCGCACATTTCCCACCACACTAACAGACAGTTTAAAGCACTGAAGCAAAATGAGAATATAATATTCATGGATACATTACACTATCTTGCCTACAGGTGACATAGAATAACATCCAGTCAGCTAACTGATACTTACACTTTCACTGCAAATACAAATTAAAGTATAAAGTTATCTCTTCCTCAAGCCTCTTTTCACTAAATCAACACAAAGTTTCCCAAGGTGTGGCTCTGAAGAGCATTTAGAAAATCTTAAGCAGACCACAGCTGTGACTAAACTCACATTTGTCCATCAAAAGTATAGAGATATTCTACATTCACTATATATATATATATATATATATATATATAGTCACAGGGCCTCAATCACATACACATTCAAACCTAGGGACAATTTAGATCAGGGGTCTGCAGCTAAAATTTAAAGAGGTCCAGTTGGAAAAAATGCATTGAAATGAAGGTCTGGAAAAGAAAAGTCTAAATATTCATTGTGATAGACTTTTAAGTAGCAGTTGGTGTTACACCTGCATGAAATTCATCTAACTCTCACTTTAAATTAATTCAGTACAATTTAAACATTTTTCGGCAGTATTTTATGTCATATATACACTCACACATCCTTGAACTATGAACATAAAAAAATGTCAAAACATGTAGTTTCTAAACACATTTACATGTCTGGAGACCTACCTTCTCCACGTACTTTTTGATCTATTTCCCAGTGTCTGTCAACCGCCTTTCAATTCCAAATAAGTTTCTTAACATCTGCCGATTTGATTGGCTGAGCGGTCTCACGTAGCTTGTGTAGCTCGCATATGATCGGTATGTGGGTCTCCTCATAACCAATGAACCTATGAAGCATGTTTTGTGTCCAGAGAAACCCACATGGAGAACATGCAAACTCCACACAGAAAGGACCCAGCTGGGATTCGAACCAGAACCTTCTTGCTATGAGGCCAGAGTGCTAACCACTACACCAATGTGCAGCCCTGCTTGCACAACACTGGAAAATGGAAAACATTCAAAAAAATAACCTGAGGTCAGTCAGCTTCTCCATTACAGGTTCAATGTAACCAAATCAGAACCTCCTGACTGCTGTCAAAACAAACAGAGGAAGATGAAGGTCCTCCTTTGCAAATCCTTACCAGAATCCTGTTAGGGAACTACAATACAGCTTTTAGGATGGAGTCTCAGCAGCTCCCCCCCCACACCTCGTAATGAGACAGAAGAGTGAGTAAAGTGTTTTTAGCTGAGTTAAAATTGACATTCTAACAAGTAATCAGTTGGACCATTTATTTCCTTTTGGTTAACATGACGATCAGTGCTTCACATTTGTCCACGGCTCACCGATCGCCTCATTCCTTATGTGGTCATACCACGTGATTGACGACTACTGTGGCCGTTTTGGTTCAGCTGCTCCGCTCTCGGTTCTTTTTGGATTCAGACTGAAGAATCTCAGAGCGAACCACCTCGAACGTTGGGTCTGAGAGCGGTTCCTGGTCCTGGACCAGAGTTCGTTTGTGTGTATTCCGACTGAAACTTTGTTCTGCATTATCGGTGGAAACGAACTCTGGTCCACTTTAAGCCGACCAAATGTGTCCAGTCTGAATAAAAAACATTTTCTTTTTAGGAAAAAAATGGTTTTTAAATTTTGTTTTTTTTCCTAACTGTGGTTCATTCTCCCTGAAGATCCTACAAGCTTCAGTTCTCTACTATTCTTTTCATTTTAGTGTAAACAAATCATCTTAATCCTTTTTTAATGCTTCACATCATCAAGCCTAATGTTCACCTCAAAACTCAGTGGAACTCACTGAAAGGAGTCCGAACAACAGCATAGAAATGATGAAGACGAGAAGAACGGGTGTACCTCGATGCATGACTCTGCGTGAATGCATGTGTTCCAGGGCACTGCACAGCTGCACGAAGTATTTCCAGATCGTCCTCTCCGGGATGAGTCTCCTCTTCTTCTTGAAGTACTGTGCACACAGAAAGGAGAACCAGATTCAAACTCAAGGAAATACCAGCCGTCATCAGAATTATGACATTTAATGTAAAGTGAAAACTTTCTCCATAAACATGTCATCTGATTTCTGGGATGTCTTCTTTCTGTGTTCAGAGATCTTTAACACGAGCTTGTCTGACCTTTATCATCTGGGACAGATCTCCAGCATCTGCCAGCTCCAAGACCATGTTGAGCTCGTTGTCTTCAATGAAGGAGTCCAGGTACTTGATAATGTTGGGATGATTCAACTGCTGCGGAGGATGAAACAGAAACTTTCAGTCTGGTGCTTCCATCTGTGAGGACCGAGAGCTGAAGGTTGAGTTTCAATTTCATCCTGTCGCTTAGCAACATAAACCAACATTTAGCCGGAGACGCTGGAACACGGATCAGAGATGGGGTAAGAGAAACTCAAAACTTTAGCAGAAGAATTCTCAAATATTCATCAACTTAAACTTTGAAATATTTTGATGTATTTTTCAATAAAAATTAAGGTTTTTAACATGTTTATTTGGCATTTTTAAATGACATAGATAAAATAAAATGAAGCTCTTAACTCTTTATATTGATTGTGTGTATTACTCCTCAAGGTAAGGAGGCCCTAAAGGGAAAATAAAGAACAAAAACTTGATATATTTTTTTTTTTAACAAAAATTAAAATTATAATAATAATAACAAAAAAAATAATTCTGGTTAGAAATGGATGTGCACCAGATAGTAACTAGTGTGCATCATTCAGTAATCAGAAAATTTTTTAGAATAAATTTCAAGGAAAAAAACTGTTACTTT
>NC_050523.1:21978718-21983088 GCF_002922805.2 Oryzias melastigma | reverse complement strand
TGAATTTGGAGCAGATGAAAAAATGCTGTTGGAAAACGTTTGTAGCTGTGATGTAGCTGCTACAGTGGGCGGGCCACAAGCTCCATGGTCCACTCCATTCTGATCATTGACTGTACAAGAGAACTGGACTTAGTGACCTCTCCCACCTCATGTTTCAGACAGGAAGTACCAAAAAAGAGGAAATGCCATAGATTTCTCCAGAGGTAGTACTTCTACTTGTAATTGAGTTCTTTTTAACATTACAATTGTACATTAAATTAAGTAATTTTTTCCACTTCTGCAGTCAAATCTGTCTAAATTCGAGGGGGGACATGATCCACTGTTTACCAAAGGGATTGAAAAATATATATATATATTTTTTACAAGGTTATGTAAAAAGCCTATTTACCTTTAGAAGATCGATCTCTTTGATGCAGTCCTGGCGAGCCTTTGCATCCATCATCTCAAAGATCTGAAATGGGAAACACATTTACAAATATATAAAAGATATACTTTGAAAATGTAAAATTGTTCCAAAGAAAATGTCTATTCTGTAGAAACAGTAAACAAACATCAAATGAATGCTTCATCACCTTTAAGGAATAAGGTTCATTTCACATTTTTCTGCTTCACTTGAGGTTCAAATCATTTGTGTTGTTCCATTTCATGCTGAACAGAAACTACCTGGACTTTTTTCAGGGCAACAGACTGTCTGTCCAGCAGGCGCACGGCTCTGTAGACTTCACTGAACTGACCGCGACCGATCTTCCTCTCGATGCGGAAATTTGCCATGGTGCAGCGGAACTCGCAGCTCGTCGGATTTTTCTGTGCAGGAAAAAACAAAATGTTCTTAAACTAGTGTGATGGAAATTACACATTTCATCCTTTGTTTTTTATTTTATTTTGTTTCACTGCATTCTAACGTCTTGACATTTAAGGAGTCTAACCTTTGAGCCACAGGATTTGTTTGTTTATAGAACGTCCTGATCGCGGTGTGTAGAACATCTTGGTTTCATTAGAACATCCTGTCGACATTAGATATGGCGCAGATGTCCCTATCTTAAGTTCCTGATTAAAGTTTGTGTGACCGTATAAAACGTGCGATCGTCCTTCCTCACAGGGAGAGAGACCTGCAAACATACTTACTAAGCGTGTATCTTTTTTCGAATCTGTTAAATAAAAACTCTTGAAACAGCTTGACAAACATTTCTTTCTTCCATCGGATCTAACAAGTTTTCATCCACACTAGGTTCAAACCTATGGAGTGATTTTTATGCCACCATATTGCAGGCAAAAGTCCAAGTTTTGAGATCAAAATGTTCTAAGTTGCAAACAAAATGTAAAATGTTCCTAATAAAATATTTAATATTTGCTTTGAATTTTTTTTTTTTTTTTTTCTTAGCAAACTTTTATTTTTGCTTGTACAAATATTTTTGCATTTGTAAACTTTTTTTCTTATTTATGTTTTTTTTACGAACAAATGTTTTCAGATGCGTAGTGCCTCGTCTCGCTTTCACCCTATCTTTGGCTTTGGGTTCAACTCAGCGTACGTTTGGGAGATGAAGCTGAGACGTTCTTTTCCGCTGCAGACATTTTAAACACGCTGGTCGCTACACTAGCATGAATAAATCCAGAACCCTGTTGTATATTTGAGCTTTGTTGCTCCTTCGGATTTCTGCTCAAAGAGAATCGGGCCAGAACGGTTGAAGACTGTAGAATTCCGACCAAACAGCACCGATACAACGTCCAAAGTCCACTTCGGTCCCCCAGCACAGCAATGCGAGGTAGAGACACCTGTGGATAGAATCTAGACCAATCATCAGGGTGTTTGAGGTGGCACAAACGTAAAGCTGAGAGATGAACGCAAAGCCAAAGATAGAGTGAAAGCGAGATGAGGCACTACGCATCTGAAAAAGTTTGTTCGCAATTTTTTTTTTAAAGAAAATAAAAGTTTGTAAATGCAAAAATAAAAGTTTGCAAAGCAAAAAAAAAAAAAGTTTTTCAATGCAAATATCAAACATTTTATTTGCAACACTTGACATTTTGTTAGCAACTTAGAATTTTGATCTCAAAACTGTGACTTTTGCTTGCTTGGTGGCACAAAAATCCCTCCATACACATCTGGCTCGGCAATGTTCAAGTCACCACTTTCAGTAAAAAATCTTCGTAAACGCACATATTTGTGCGTTCCGGCCGTCCACATTAACAACTATTGCGTTCAAGCGTCACTATGCAAGTTTAAATGACTGTTTTTGGTCTCTTTGAACTGAATGCGCGGCCATCGAATGCATTCTAGAAGTTGAACCAGTTGAACTTCGACCAGCCAGGGACTCAGATTTGGTAGTGATGTTGGTAAAAGTAAACACAGTAAAAGTTGAAGGTATTCAAGGATGAATGTATTAAAAAAAAGTCTCAAATTTGAATGCAGTATTTATTCTTTTTGACACACTTTAACTCAAAACACAGAAAAACTCTGTCCTGAGTTACTGTATTATTTAAGGTCACATTACATGTTCCACCTGATCCTCCGGCGTGAGTGGCTCGCACAGGTGACCATGGTTCTTAGTGGTCTGGTGGTTGCTCTGTGGCTCCATGATAACATGCACCTGAAACAGACAGAGAGAATATAATTACAAACAGGCTGAAGATGCAGGCAGGGATGAATGTGTAGATAACAGCAGCTCTTTTGAAAGGATTTTGGGTGTATAAATTAAAATTAATAATACAGATTTTAGCCCAAATTAAAAAATCTGTGTCGTTCTCTAGAACATAGTTTCAGCTTTTAATACCCCAGAAAGAGGAGGTCTGCTCATTCTGGACAACCAACCACCCCAAAAACTCTTTGCTGCCTCAGCCGGTTACCCAGCAGTCAGAGCCAATAAGAATCTGCTCAGTGCTGCCCCCTTCTGTGTGGAGGATCTGGATCCACGTTTTCTGCCTGAGTGGTTTTCAGAAAAGACTTTTGTTCTTTCAGCTTTCTGGCATTTTGGAGACTTATATTTTCCTTCGCTGCTAACATATTGAGTTTCTTTGTGTGCTTAGGGTTAGTGCTGCACATTCCTTGTCGATGAGTTGAAGGCTTGAGTAACAGACGAGAGAATTGACTGAGAGAACAGAACGTCCCTAGAGTGAAAGAGTCACACAAGAGATGTCATGTCTTCCTCTGAGCTTTATTTAAACGTGCAGTTTCTGGAGGAATGACTCATTTGATCAAAACTTGCTTCTGTTTTTACCAAGAAACTGTCAACACAGGCCTAAAAAGGGGCGTCTTCTTCCCATCACATAGTCTCTATTGAAGATATTTGAGCTGCCTCAATTCCACAAACCAACACGATGGCGAAAAAGGCGTTAAACACAACCAGCATTGTTCCCTAATGCCTGTTACATGAGTCAGTTTGAAGAACTACTCAGTGGGCATATTCTGACTCGAATCCACTTTATAAGATTCTGACCTGTGAAAAATGTATTTAGTTTGGTCTCAAGAGGCTTCAAACCTGCCAAGCTGTAACAAATTAAGGATTGTGCAGACCGGTAACTCAGTACAGCAGTTAATGACCTGCGGAGTAGTGTTTAATATTATTAGCCTACACTGTTCTGTTCTTAAACAAAAAATCAAACCAAAAATAAAACCCTCCATTGTTACAGGTGTTTTCAAAGTCAGATTTCTGATGGTTAGTGTTTTTTTTATTCAGCTTAAGTATTCATAAAAAGACAGCAATTATGAACTAACCTCAACTATGAGAGACAAAATGGGGGAAAAAATCCAGAAAATCACATAGTGTGGTTTTTAAAGAATTTATTTGTAAATTATGGTGGAATATAAGTAACTTAAGTTCATCATCATGTTTGGTCCATTCCTCCATGAAGATCTCCTCTAGAGCAGTGATGTTTCTGGACTGTTGCTGGGCAACACCGACTTTAAACTCCCTCCAAAGATTTTCAATGCGGTTGAGATCTGGAGACTGTATTGGCAACTCCAGGACTTTGAAATGCTTCTTACCAAACAAATCCTTATCGTTACTTGTGCAGTGTGTTAAGGGTGTTGTCATGATGAAAGACCCTAGCTCAGGGGTGTCAAACTCAGTCGCACAAGGGGCCAAAATCAAAAACACTGTAGGTCGCGGGACGAACAGGATCAATATTTGTTGAATGCTCTAAAACTACATTTTTAAAACTTTAAAATGTAACTTTTTAACATAATTATGAACTAGATATTCAGTATTACCTGTGATAATGTTAGTGTGAATGCTGTAAGCTGAATTTGGCCGCTGAAGATGCTGAAATTGATAGCTAAAAACGCTGAAGCTGAAAGCCAGCTAGAATATTAGCTAAATGCCAAATAAGCAGATAAGTAGCTCAGTTACCTGTGATGGAAGGGGGGGGGGGGGGTT
>NC_050523.1:21977732-21978712 GCF_002922805.2 Oryzias melastigma | reverse complement strand
GGGGGGGGGGGTTGCTCTGTGCCCACAGTCCCACCCTCAGGAAAAGTTCTAACGAACTCCTGCTGCTCTGCAGGAACTATGTCCAAGAGCTAAAGAGCTAAAAACGTCATATTCATGAGTAAAAGCATGCTGGGAACGCTTTGAAAATAGATCAGAGGAAGTGAGAATTTAAACACGCATTAGCAGGGAGCTAGTTTTAGAAGTTTAACCTTTTTAAAAATATCTTTGGAAATTTAAAAGGTCCAAAATGTATTTATTTACTTCGAAGGTTTTTACAGTAGCTCAGCATTTTAAAGTTATTTCAGCATTTTAAAATATTTGAACAAAGAACTTCATTGTACTCATAAAGCAGGTTCTAAGTATCTACAAGCAAAAGGTTCCTTGATTTTAAGCTCTTAGCATTATCAGAAAACAATCTTATTTTATTTAGCGCATCCTCCTACTATTCATTTAAATGTTGGGTTTTCCTCCATTGAAATTTACATTCACAAAAAGTTTATGCTTCCTCTTTTTGGGTGTGTATGAATAAGACTGTGTGGTCTGTAAAAAGTAATTCAAATGAGAAGCAAATGTTCACTAACGTTTCAAAAACCTGCAGCTGCATTAGTTACACTGTGGTAACTTTACAGAAATACTACCAGAACGTTATCAACAGTGTTTGAACGCCATGGTGGACTTGTACACTTTGGCACAAAACTATTAAGCAAATGCATGCATCTCATTTTTCTATCAATTCTTAGCTTTGAATTTTGCAACAGCTGTTGTTTCTGCCTGTTTCCTGCAACATTTGTTTTCTACTTGCCTTAAAATAAAGAATGAGCATTTAAAAAAAATTTTTTTGAGCATTATGTCCTGTTTTGCATCTCAAAATACTCTTCACTTAAACACTCATTACAGCTAGCACAAACTTAAGTTTGAAAAAATCAATCTAACATCTAGAACAGGGGTCTCAAACTCAAATCAGCCGGGGGCCACTACAG
>NC_050523.1:21974736-21977648 GCF_002922805.2 Oryzias melastigma | reverse complement strand
TTATTGTTAATATGCATAAACAATAGGAGTAAATGCAAGTTATAATGTTCATTAAACAAATTACCTGTCACTGACTTTTACAAACACAAACAATTCACTCAAGCTGTTCTACGGCTCTCTATTTACTTTTTGTGCTAGGATGGACACTTGAATATTATGCAATGTTCACATCGCACAAGTGCATTGAAGATTGTACTAAATGCACGTGTTTAGTATATGGTGTTCACACTGGACTTGAGTGCATTCCAAATTATTAAGCAAATGACATTTTTACCACAATATATCACAATATCGATATTTTGGCACAGCCCTTCTAAAGTAAAAATCTTAACATGTTCCGCATTATAACACACAGCAACATTTGATAGATTCTAAAGAACTGAAAATGGTCATTGGTTGAATCTGCTGGATTAGGAGGTCATATTTACTCAAATCTAAAGCTATTCCAATCAAAAACTTCTTTGTAGATCAAGTTACATTTGAACACAGGACTCTTATTTTGTAGCAGCTGTTGCTTGGATGTGATCCGCCTCCACCCTCAGAGATATTTTCTTAAAATTTGTTTCAAAGGTTCTCAATAGAGTTGAGATCAGGGGAGGATGGCAGCCACACCTTCACTTTATCTACTTTTACGCTCATAGCAGCCAATGATGCAGAGATATTACCGCAGCATCAGATGGAGCATCGTCATGACGATGAAGATGTTACAGAAAGCACAGTTCCTTTTGGATCGCAGAAGAAAGTGTTCAGTCAGAAACTGCACCTCCTTTTCACAACTTCGGGGCTGACCAGCTCTCTACCCATGATTCAGGCCCAAACCATGACTCCACCACCTCCTTGCTGGCGTTACAGCCTTGTTGTGACATGGTGACCATCCACCAATCACCCACTACTGGTATTGGTATTTTAGCAGCTGCTCTCTTAATGCGATGGATTTATCTGGCAAAAACTTTCCTCATTAATTTGCACAAAGCCGTGTGTCTGGATCTGATTTTTATACTTTGTCCAAGTCATTCACCTATTTAATGCTTTTCAGCAGAACAATCCTTTTCTTTCCTATACTGCTTAAAGATTTTGATCTGCTTCATAATGTGGAACGACTTTCTTTAGTAGTTTTTCCTTTAACTGAACTCACCTGAAAAACTAATTATCACAGGTGTGTGAGGTTGATTTCAGTGATCCAAATAGTCCCGAGACACAATATTATTCACAAGTTTAATTGAGATACAAAGAATTTTATCTTTTTGACACTTAAATACAACTTGCATAATAATATAGACCACATCGTATTAGAGACTCAGAATAGACACATGTAAGTGTTTGAAATTTAGTGATGAGTATTGTGTACTGTGATGGTAAAGCTATCGTCTGTTTGGAGTTCTCAGAGGAGCTAAAGTCTAAGTCAAATAAACACAGAACCATGATCATTTTCTTCTTATCTTTGTTTACAGACACATCAAAACTCTGAGACTCTTCTCTGCTCAAAGTTTCTTTCTTCCTGCATCGAGGCTCTCTGCTATGAATGGGTTGTCTCAGCTTTGCAGGAGAATGCTGGGACAAACCACAGGCTTTGACACACCATCACACACCACCGCATTTCCTGGATTCCTCCCATGTCTCCATGACCCGATTTCATTACTCCAAAGCCACGCTGTAATCTTGAAAGCAGAATCTCCCACAGTCAACACAGTAAGAAAATTAACACCAGATATGCAAGTAGCAAAAAGGAAAACTGTGCTTCTGAGTCTGGGAGCATTAAAAAAAATCAATATGCCCACTCTGTGTTTGAAAGATCCCTTCTTGGTTTAGAAAAATCAATCATTAAGTTTTTTATTTAGAACTGAATTGATCTGTTACAAACCACAGCAGAAATATCCACACTTATTTAGTTCTTCAAGAGTTTAAGACAATAAGACAAACGTTTTATCTTTATTTACAGATTGTTTTTATTAGGAGTTATGAAGCTCTTTTTAAGGGGAACACAGAGGTCAAAACTCTTCTCCTTTTGGGTCAGAACTTCCCACGACTCACAGACTTTCCATGGTATGCGTGTATTTAGAGCCAAAAGTTTCATTTGGTAACTGTGAAAGATAGAACATTTTAAAAAAGACTGCAATCTCTACACCATGACCAAGGCCAAAGAGCTATCAGGGGACACCAGGAAACAGGTTGTAGACCTGAACAAAACTGGAATGAACCGATCTACAGTAAGCAGCAGCTTGATGAAAAAAAATCAACTGTTGGAGCAACTATTAGAAAATGAAATAAAAAAATAGATCAATAGCAATCTCTTTCCACGTGAAGCTCCAAGAAAGATCTCATCTAGGAGAGAACGGATAATTTTCTCTAAATCTTGATGTGCAATTTATGTCATTTCTTCAAAGGGATGACAGTCTGTGACATTTTGCTTTAACGCTTTGCTTAAATTAAACGTTTCAGCGTGGACTTGTAGTTGCATTCTACTTGTAGTTGAATTGTAGCTTCTGCCTATTCTCTTTTAATTTGTTGATTGAGTATTCTGTTTATTTTTATAAAATAAACAAATGGCAAACTAAATCAATACACCTATCAATTAATCAATCAAACAATCTTGAAAAAAGTGGGTACAGGTATTTAAAAGGAACATACATTGTAAAGATCAGTCATATAATCTGAAGATAGAACTTCCTGTCTCTTTTAAGAATTAATTTCAATTAGTATTTTCTCTCATACCTTCTCATTCTTTGTGCTTTTAGAGTCAAACAAATGTTGCTTTTTTATTAAAAATGTAATTCTCTATTGTTTATATATATATATATATATAGCCCTGCGACAGACTGGCGACCTGTCCAGGGTGTACCCCGCCTTCACCCGTCAGTAGCCGGGATAGGCTCCGGCACCCCCGCGACCCCGAAAGGGACACAGCAGTCAGG
>NC_050523.1:21954734-21974713 GCF_002922805.2 Oryzias melastigma | reverse complement strand
CTCCAGCATATCTTCAGACTATACGAGCTCTACCTGCTGCCATGGTGAACCTATGTCTGATTTCTCTGTGTTTTATGAGTTTTCTGCATGGGTTTCATCAGGCATTACCGGTAACACCCTTGCACATAGCTCATAGACAGGGTGCTTTCTTTTTGTCTTCCTATTGTTTGCTCAAGAGAAAAAAGGAAAGGGCTTCACTTCCTCTAATTCATCACAAGTCCTGAACTTTACATTTCCATCGCCAAAGCCACAGCTGTGTGCTTGTTTTTTACAGTTCAATACTTTGGTACATCTTTGAGTAACTTCTTCTTGAAAACTGCAAAATCCTAAAGCTCTTCTATAGAAGAAGGAGAGGAAGCTTGATCGTAACACCTCCAACATCCTCACTCTGGATGATCAGGCCAGGATGAGGGTTCTTGATATCCACAAGAAATTATTTTTTGTGGTGTTGAAATTTAGATGGTTGTCATTACGCCATGTCACCAGTGTCTGGACTATTCTGTATCATTATTGTTACATATCAGCTCCACCAAGGTTGTATCTTTGGTAACTTTAATGACAGACTTGGTTGAACGTTGGGGGACACAGTCCTGTGTGTACAGAGTAAACAAAGACAGGCTGGAAATGCGGCCCTAGGATCTCCGGTGATCAGGATGACTGTTTATTCTCCCACTCTGACATGCTGGGATCTGTCAAGACATTTTAATCCAGACAGAGGTAGGTTTCCAACTGCAGACTAGTTTGTTTGTCAGTATGCTGATGAAGGCGAATGCCAAACTGAAATCCACATAGAGCATTCTGGGATAGGTGCTGGGCTTTTCAAAGTGAGGGCAGAGCTTTATTAGATTTATATGGAGATTGGTGCTGGTCTAGTCCAGGTGAAAAGTGGGGATTGACATGGTTAAACAAACCTTTTCATATATTTCATGATTACTGGTGTCAGAGTCACAGGCTGGTCATCGTCTAGCCTTGAGATGATAGTGGTTTAGGAAGAAAAAAAAGGAAGAAAAAAATCCTCTTCAGCCTCTCAATATATTTATTAGGAACAAAACTCAAATTGACTTTATTTAGTGAACGGCTGGCAAAAACAAACAGTTAGACCACTGCACTTTAAAGCTATCACCAAATTTAGGTTGACCTGACCTCCAAACCTACGTCTCATGCTACGTAGACAACGGGCATGTGATGCGCATTCCAGAACATACTGAACTTTATTGACGTACTTTGAACCAGGGATGTCCTGATCTGATCACATGACTGGATCACAACATCCCTACTTTTAGCATACATTGTACTGATAGCACATGTCATGAATCTTGCTCCAGGGTTTTTCTTTCACTGCTCTATTACAATATATGAAAGATTAATATTGGCCAGACACAAACTACAGTTATTAATTTCTCCTTCATGATCCCTTTTTAAACGTTGGCACTTGCGTGAATCAAAAAGGACGTCATCCATATGTCACTACTAAATCCAAGTCCCTAATTGCTCAAAGTTTAATTTTTAGAGCAAGTTCAATAGATGCATTTTTTGTAAGTAAAGCCTGAAAAAATCCTGAACGTGCTAATAAATGTGTTCACATAGTCACTGAAAGTGGTTGCTTGAATGTGCGTTGCCGAGGATGGCAGCTTTATAGACAAAACATTACACTACATTTGACAATAATACATAAATCACACATTTAAAGGGTAATCAAACCCTAAATCAACTTTTTTTGGCTGTTGATCTCTATAAATGGGGCTTTAAAAGTGCTGTCTGTTGGTCATTGTCAAATAATTGATAAATTAACATAAACATGTTAAATTCTTGAACGTATAGTCAAAAGCCGCCTGTGTGCTGCCCCCTAAAGGTTGAATCAAGGTACTACAGTTGAATTTTGTGATTGGTCAAACCAAGTAAGTTTCAGAAGTCTGACGTCATGATCTGCATATCCAGTAATGATAACAGTCCTGTTCCCAAGCCCCGCCCCTCTGATTGGATTTTCACATTCCGGCTGTGGGTGGAGTCAGCCTCCAACCTCCCTGTTTGGTTACCCTTTAACTTGAAAGCATAAAATAAAATATCTCAGCAAAGAGTTTGATTAGCTGTTTGTTCATCATTTCATGAAACCTTCTCATAGCTGTCTGAGAATTAGTCGGTAGATGGATGTACCTATCAACAAAGCTGTGATTCCATGTGACTCCTACGGGGTGTACACTAAATCTCATTTCCACTCAGGAGTCCGGTACGGTAAAGTCCTGTTTGATCTGGTATTTTGAGCATTTCCATTGTTAAATCGACCCATTAAACAGTACTGGGCCTCCATCCGTTATTGGTCCATAGAAAATAGAACGGGACGGTTAGGGCAGAGTCGCAGTTACCACCCGTTGATTGGCAGAAAGTGATGACGACATTAGAAAGCAACAATACAGCACTAAGGTAGAGATTCTGTTTTCCTCTTTACAGCGGTATTCTTCTTAGCTGCCTGCAATCTTCTTTCAAAAAACACAAAACTTCCTGTTATACACAATGTACAAAAATTAAAGCAAGAAAAAGACGAGCTGCTGGATGACCTCCGTTGTTGTTGCTTTTCTAGTCGTCGCACTCCAATGACACGCTAGCGTTCTACACTGTGCATGTGCCGTGAAAACAAACCACTCAGTGGAAGCGAGTCTTAAGAGTAAAACATTCCAAGTCTGGACAGCAGAGCTTCTCTAAACAGCAATCTCATTCATCTTCTAAACCCAATGCATCACTTTCAGGGTCATGGGTTGCTGGAGCCTATCCCAGCGAGGTACTTTGATGCTTCATCAGTCCATCAACGCTCCACACTGAGACAGACAGCGACAAACATTCACATCTATAGGATAACTGGGATTTAAAACAGTTCAACCTATGAAGCATTTTTACTGTGGGTGGAAACCGGAATGCCCAGAGGAAACCCACACAAGCAAAAGGAGAACATGAAAACCACACAGAAAGATCCCTGCTGGCAACTGAACCACAAACTTCTCCACTCTGCAGCCATTGCTTCATGCACAACGTGCATCACAGACCACGTGCTACGCACTATCTGCCTGCTAACATGGATAAGACGCAGCAGCAGATTGTGCAGCCTGTTTACTGTACATTCCAACAGGATCCTGTCACTTTTTACACCGTTGGGCACACACGCACCTTATTAAATAAACAAAATAGAACTTTTTCAAAGTCATATTGCAATTCATTTTCAAGTTTAAACATGAAGCCAGTATAATGCTTGGCTCAAAAAGTGACAGAGCTAAAGATAGAAGTGTTGCCAAAGCTTCCTGTGATGACAAAATGATCAACGATAAGAAAAGGAAGCTCTAAAATCACTCAACTATGTTGAAATCCATGCCAGCAACTCTTCAGTAAATTCACTTTAAGTTGTTTAAATAGCTGTTTAAAAATAAAGTTATTGCGACGTTTTAAATCTTTTGATTTTCAGGTACGTGAGGGTAAGCACCGTTACCTCACAGTAGAAAGTTAATGGTTCAATTCCAGGGTGGACCTTATGGAGGTAAATATGTTGTTTTAAGATGTCACACACATGCAACAAAGTCAAAGATGCAGCAGGACATGTATAACTTTAAAGTTTCACACATGCTCTATTTTATTCTCATATTCTACATATTTTGTGCACACTAATCTCTGGAGGCAAAGACGTTTTCTACGTCCAGAAAAACATTTTGCTGTTGACTCAAGCATTTCTGAACATAGACATATGAACTATGCACATAATTTCTAAAGTCTGAAAATGAAGCCTGAATTGGTCAACCTCAACCACAAGAATGTCTGGTTAGGCGAATCAGAGTAAAGAGAAAACGCTCCCCCCAACGGGTCACCCGCCTGCCGGTTAATGAAAGAAAACCTACCGTATTTTCCGCACTATATGGCACACACAAAAGCCTTAATTCAGGGTTCCCTTTAACCCTTGTGCTATCTTATGGGGTCCAGATGACCCAAGCCTGATACTGACGGGTTATCTATCCTGTGACAAATGTGGAGGAAGGTGGACAGGATTTCATTTGACGGACAACAATGAAAATCAAAATCATTGAAGAAAAAAGTTTGGCGTACTGTCTTATGGGGTACAGATGACCCCACTCTCAACGTCAGCATAACTAGCATAGCACAAGGGATATATAAATGGATTTAGTCTAGTTGTCTTTACTGATGTTGAAGTGATTTTGAGATGTAGTCGGCACTCAGCCAAAATGTCAGATTTTTGCAAGTTACAAGCAAAGTTTTACAGTAAATACGCTAAAGCAGCTCACATTTGGCATTGTCAGACTGTTTTTTATGTGTTACTAACAAGGTTAGAGGTTTGCATAGGCACACTAACATTTGTATTGAATCATTCTGTTTGTTTACGTGTTGCAAACAAGACTGGCAGTTACAGGTACTGTGAATACACTACGGTGGCTAACATGTAACATGTAAAAAAGAAGTTCTAAAGTTACTTATCTCTTTTGTCTTGCTGTATGCGCATTCTAGTTCAACGCGCTGTACCAAAAGTTTGAAAATAAACCATTCATTAATGATGCATCTCATAATCCGGTGCACCCAACACTGCAAAAATATGTGCGTTTAGCATGTAGAGCCTGAAAATTGCCATAGAAACTTGCGTAGCTTTGCATGAGCGCCAGAGTTTTGATTATAAAAGCTGGAAACATGCGTTTACATAGACTTTTTATTGAAAGTGGCAGCCAAGGGTGGTGTGACCGTAGCTTCACAGGCAGGTCTTTGGAAATGTTTGGCTTAAACCAACACATTGACCTGCACAGGCCTGGGCTTTAGGTCTTACAGTTCGCACAATCTCCATATGAATGCTTGGGGTTTTCATGTCTTCCTCCTACGTCCAAAAAACATGCCCATTACATGAATTATACATTCTAAATTGTCGCTTTAGGTGTGAGAGTTGTCTGAGAGTGTCCAGGTATGTACATGTGTAACTCTGTAATAACTGGTGACTTGTTCAGGGTCCCGTTTTCCCCTAAGGAAAACTGGGATTGGCACCAACAACCTTCGGGAATAATGAATGGAAATTTCCTCAGAAATGAGTAGAAACTATGTTTGGCCTAATTTATTACTCATCAAAAACAAACTTTTTTTAAAACCTATTTGTAAATAAAGCTTTAAAAATGCTCCACGTCTTTCATCTTTAAACACGTCTCAGTGTTACTAAACAGTAAACTTTTGTGTTTTTTCTTGTTTATTTATTTCTTTTTTTTCTATAAATGTATTACTTTTCTGTAAATTTATATATTTTTTGTCGTAAAATTGCATGTTTTAAAGTAAAATTTACAACTTTAAACCAGGTAAATCTACAAGGAAAAAAATAAGTTTAGCTTGTGACTTTTAATGTTGTAAATACTTTATTCAGATAATTTAACAGTGGTTGTTTTTTTTCTCGTAAATTTACCAATTTAAATTTGTCATTTTAAGAAAAAAATGTTTGTAAAATGCTCTGTAGCTTTAAGAATTTTTGAATTCAAAATATTTGATTGTATTTACTGGTTTTGACACATTCAGTCTTCTATACTTTTCAGCAGATGGTGAAACTTATTGCGGGTCTCTCGTCCCGGTCCTGTCTCAAACATCGTTTCTACGTGATGTCTCACACCATGCCACATATCACGAACCGAACCGAGACTTATGGGTCTCCAGAACGTGCAAAAGAGCGCGAGGCGTCAGAACCCCACACGCATAAAAACTCTCGGCCAGCTCGTGTCCAACAGAGTAAAAGTGCCGTAAACACATCACGGACGAGGCCTTACCTCAGAAACAGTCGGAATCTGCGGCCGCTCTCATGGCGTGTTCTGTTGCTCCATGTTGTGTAACGGGTCTGGTTCCGTTAATTTCCCAGAACCTCCTCCTGCTCTGCCGTCCTGCTGTGTTGTTCAGGCGCTGCCGCCACGCGGGCTGCTGCGCGCGCGGGACTCTCTCTCTCTCTCTGGAACCGGGCGTTCAGAACATGTGACAACTGTTTTTCAGAACCAGGGCAGATGTCGCCGGGCGCGCGGCGTGACCGCAATTGGGTTTAAAACAACAGCCAACATACCTGAGCAGGTACTGCAGGTTAAACGGGGTTCTAGGACGGATTCCTCTCACGTGAGGACAGCAAAAGGGGTGTGTGTGTGTTCAAATGTGTGTGTCAGACCATTGGCGGCTCTAGCAGTTTGGGGGTGAACAATAACATGAGGCCCACTGCAGCATTTGCATTTATCTTTTTTTTTTTTTCAATTCCTACCTAGCATAAACATCTGTCGAATAACTTCTTCACTGGTCCACTTTATACTCAGCTCGCAATGAACGCAATTTGTATATCAAATTTGAGTTGGATGCTTCTATTTTGATGCGCACTGCTCTATGCCGTTCCACCTGCCCGTTTCAAGAAGCAGGTTTAACAAATTCAGAGTTCAAACCTGCACTCAGAGTTAACTAACTCAGAGTTCGCAAACTCATAGTTATCAGTTTCAGAACAGCTGGAAAGAGTTTGTTCAATCAACTCAACACTTGTTCAGTTGTTGTCGTCGCGACCATAAAAAACCCTGAACAATGGAGCAAATACATTACAATTCACCATGGCAACAGAAACAAACATCAATAGGGCTTCATACTTCACGGCCACAGAAATTGATGTGCACCTTTTCCACAAAAAGAGCAAAACAGCTGAAGCGGCAACACAGAGAGTTGTTGTCAACATTTGAATACTTTCAATTCAGGATAAGTACTAAATAATGTTAGTAATGTCATTTTGTCACTCGTTAAGTAAGGAATGTTTTTGATCTGTCCAAAATTAAACGAGTAATCTCCGTAATTGCACGAATTACCTTTTTCTTTTTTTTTAAATCAAAATTAAAATCGCGTTTTCATGTCTACTTTTCCTCAAATTTTCAGCGGTTGATATATGATTGGTAAAGTTATGATCAATAAGCAATTCAATACATTTCACCCAGAGTAACAATTTCGTTATTCAAAATGTTTTTGTAAAATGTATCTGACACTAACCTGCAGTCCTGTTTAACTCCTCTTTAATCACTCTGAGGGGTTTGTGCCCAGGAAAAATAACGGAAATGGGAAATGGGTAAAAAGTTCTTGAGCGCAGAGGCACACTTTCATGACGATTCTACAAACAGTGGCCTTACACCATACTTGCTGAATTAAAAGCCCCCTATATCTAAGTTTACCTGTAAATAAAGTGTTTTGTTGTGATTATTCTGGATTATTTATATGTATTTTATGTGTTTATCTTTGTGTCTTTGTCGTTTGTTACTGCTTTGTTTATTTTCAGGTACTTGGTCTGCAAATTAGCTTTTAGCTAGATGGCCAGGGGGCATAGCATCGGTTGCATTTGAAATTGTAACAATGTTTTTTTAGTGTGTGTGTGTGTGGGTGTGTGTGTGTGTGTGTGTCCTGTCCCTTTTAAATAAATAAGAAATAAATGGTCAAAAAAAGGAGAGCAAAAAGACAGAAGTTCTTAAACTTGTCCATCTTCTTCTACTAATCTGGAGCCAGCAGTCTATATGGACTATGTGTTTACTAAAGGTTATGAAAAAATAAAATAAAATTCTCACTCTTGATAAAACTAACAGAAAGCAGGATGTTATATAAAAAAGGCAAATAGGAGAAAAAAGCAATGCCATGAAGTGAAAAAATACATTTTAGAAAAAATGAACCAATGACTGTATAAGTCATGGGCCTGCAACCTGTGGCTCTGTAGCCCCATGTGGCTCTTTTATTCCTTTATTGTGGCTTGTTAGCTTTAATGAAAAATGCTAACAAATGAACAAATAAAAGATTAGTTAGTTAAGTTTTGTCATTTCTGTTTGGATTTTAAAATATCAAGCAACTAAGCAAAAAATTGTTAAGAAACTCTGTAGAAATGTTATTTAAATTTCTGTTTTTGATTTATAGTTAGTCAAATAAAAGACTCCAAAAGTTTTTTTTTTTGTTTTTTTTTTAGGAGGGGGGGTAAATTACACGTAATGGGCTAAAGTTTTGAAACAAATGTGTTTTAAAATTACTGAAAAGAACTTTAGAGTTACATGTTTTCAATAAAAAAAATTAGGTTATTCTTAATAATTTGAGTCATTTATATATATATATATATATATTCTACTAAAATGCTGCTTATTTTTCAGATTAAAAGGACAAAACCACACCAAATCCTTATGAGAAAAAATATAATGTTTGACTGTCTTGTACTTTTAATCTAAGAAAAGCTGCTGACCTTTTTTTGACACAGAGTAGATTTTATTTTGAAAGGAACTAGTGTGTGCTGCTGTAAAAAGTAAAAGAAGTTACAACTGTTTTATAAAGAAACAAATAGACACAGTTGTTACTCAGTTATTGTAATATTTGAAAACTAAATGTATAAAAAAACAGAAATATCGTGCATTTTTAAATGATAAAGTGGGACTTTGTGACTCTCTTCGGGTTATGGTCTTTAAGAAACTAGACCAAATTGCTCTTTTAGCGTTAAAGGTTGCTCACCCATGGTATAAGTTAACAAAATGAACATACATGCTGGCAAAATCATATGTACAAATGCAATAATAGTCAACCATAAAAACACTAATACAAAAATCTACAAATATTACTGGACTTTTACACAAACTCCTTACAGTTTATGCACACACACACACACACACACACACACATATATATATATATATATATATATATATATATATATATATATATATACATATATATATATTCATTTCCAGAAAACATGTTGCCCAATATGCATGGTAAAGGAAACAGAAGGAACAAAAGTTATTTGTATGCCCACTTTGCATTTTTTGGGAAAGACAAACAAACTCTAGAGTAATATACAGCTGTATCTCTATTTTATAACTTAAAAAAATAATGAAAAAATTAAGTATTTTGTAAACATCCAAAATTGTGCTATTCTTAACATTAAACATTAATTGTACACATTAATGAAAATGTAAATGGCGTCATTGATACATGTCAAAATAAATTAATAAAATAGTTAATTCATTAGTTTTTAATCATGTTGTCAGTATGCCCATTAAACTAACGGTAATTTCGTCTGTCATACAGACCGCTACATCTTCACGTGACCGGATAGTTGTGCATCGCCGCCATGTATGGTGGAACATGTAGTTTTTGTAGTTTTATGGCTATAAGTCGTGTATATGTATATCTCCCAAGAAACTACAACTACCAGCGTCCCGCGCGTGCCAGAGCGTGACGTTGTCGTGTGCGCACCATGGTATCGTTGGGCTCTGTTTGACAGGCGGCTAGCATCAACAGAACCTCTCTGGACGGACTCGTGAGCGCTCGGGGGTCCACTTCCGCCTCGCGGGCCGCCTGTAAACATGGGGTCCCGGATAAGGTAAGGCCGGCAGTGACCCGCACAGATTCAGGACAGCCTGACTGCTGTTGCGTTCTATTTGTTCCGGTGGGTCATGGGGCAGAGCCAGGAAAGGAGAGGCCCGGACTTGTTGCGATTTTAAACATGACTGGTTCTGTATTTACGGGATCAAACAATCTCAAACCCGAACCTGGGGTAACTTCTGGAGCTGACATTCATTCAAAAATGGTTGAAGAGCCTTTGAGTGGTACCGACACAGTCTGTTTACATGAGCCTGTTTACATGTACACAATAATAAACCCGACCTCTTTCTGATTCCCTGCAACATCTGATTTTGCCGGTAACATGCAGACAGAATTATTCTATTCCATTATCAGATTAACGCCAGTTATCCGTTAATTGGATATCGGATTAAGACATGTTCATTTCTTCCCCAAAAGCCGATCCTTTCCACCATGTATCCACCTATTCGATTCATTTCATATTTTTCCATCTGCGCATGTGTGAACGAAACGCGGGGGACGGAAGTCTCACAAAACTCCCTAGAGTAGCATCGCGTTTCCAAGGCAACCACGGTAGCAGTCAACCAGCAGGAGTTGTCGCAGAGTAGCTCCCACACCAACAAACCAGCAACCACCAACAAAAAAGGATACCATGTTTAAAAATTTTCTTTTTTTCCTTTTTTTAATTATGGAGGACAAAAAAATAAAGCATTTTTGATTATTTTAATTCAAATTGTGGTGAATCAAGGACAGATGATGAATTGTTTGAAAAAGTTTGTGGTTGTCATGTAAAACTACAATCGTTAGACTGCAAGCTCCCTGCCTCGCTCTCTTCCGATGCATCCACTTGCAGACAAATTGATCCATGAACGTCTTCGTTTTCCTCGCCTGAGCTGGCACCGGTAACGTTAGGTTGAGGGAGTTGGGGCTGTAAGCTAGTGGGAGAGCATGTAAACAAAGGGATGATGGGAAATTAGTACAGGCTTACTCGGCGTCAGCAGTAGGGCTGCCACGATTGGTCGACTAATCGACTATTAAAGTAGTCGACGACTACTTTAATAGTCGATTAGTCATTACTTTGTATATTATGGTGTCGGATTGTAATAAAGTTGATAGTTATGATGGCATTATTCTAGCTTTTTGGAGTATTTTGACATTTATCAAGTTTTTTTAGGCTAATTTGGAGTTTAGCTTATATTTCAGCTACATGCTATCTATTTTGGCTAATTTAGTATTTTTTTCAGTTTTTTAGGCTAATTTTGAGTTTAGGTAATGTTTTAGTCTCATACTAGCTATTTTGGCTAATTTAGTATTTTTATTTTTTAGGCTATTTTGGAGTTTAGCTAAAATTTCACCTGCATGCTAGCTGTTATGGCTAACTTAGCCTTTTTTCTGTTTTTTTTAGGCTAATTTGCTATTTAACTAATATTTTAGCTAGCTATCAGCTTCAGAGTTTTCAGCTATTAGCTCTAGCATCTTCAGTGGCTAAATTCAGCTTACAGCATTTACAATAGCATTATTGCAGGTAATATCATATATCTAGTTTTTGGTTTGTTTAAAGCTAATGATGGTTAAGATGTGTGCTTTACATCCAGTTTACGAATGACCAGATTAGTCGACTAATCGGAGAAAATAATCGGTGATTAGTCGACAATTAAAATAATAATTTATGGCAGCACTAGTTAACAGTCCCGCCACAACTCAGAGGTGAATTTCTAAGGAACTCCTGCTCATCTCCAGAAACTATGTCCTAGAAAACGACACTTGCTCTTTGATTTTGGCTAAAAAAGGCAAAACTTGTTTTTTTTTTCTATAGATCAATAGACGATTGGAGTGAGACTTGAAGAGGACAGATTTTCTGTTTTTTGACTGTATATGAGAGCTGGACTGATTGACTCCTCCCCCTGGCATTTTAACAGGAAGTACCAAGATGCCAAAATCCCATAGATTTCTATAGAGAAATAAACATTTACTACTCAGTCATTCTATTTGTCTGATTACAATTTTTGCTCTGATAGCTTTTTTGAAATTCATTCTTGCTAATCCTATTTTTTCATGTTATCCTTTATTTATTGCAAGTTATTCTGGTTATAAACTGACCAATCACATGCCTCAATAAAAGTGTGTGGTCTCATGTTGAATGGCTGAAGCTTTTGACAGATTCTCCTGACCCCTACCACTTTCAAGTGGTAGGGGTGTGGCCTTCCAACAAGCTCACTCCTGATTGGTAAGAGTGGTGTCATAGAAATGTTAACTCAGATCGACTCGACCAATCACTGTGTCTTGAAGCTGTCTGGTTCCAACAGGGTGATTTCCATATCACCCAAAAAAAATAAAAAAAATAATTGTCGGACCAGATTGACTACGTTTTGTTGGAACTGGAAGTAAGGCATTATAAGCGTGATGTCACACTCACTTGGTCCAGTTCTCTGATTCAGTTAATGTTTTTACTTTGGAGTAATAGTCGTTAAGTTTTTCTTCTTTCTGTCCCCTTTTCATTTTTTTTTTCCTTTTCTATCATGCTTGAGTTTACAACTCAAGTTTATATTGTATGTTTTTATTAATGAATAAAAATGAAATAAATTAAAAATAAATAAATAAATAATAGGAAGTTTGAAAATGAACACAATCCTCCTAAAACAAATCAAACAAAAGGGCACCAGGATATGCATGTCTGCTCACATGTCTCTTTACTTTACTTCAATACAGTTAATGAATAATAGAGGAAAAAAGCCATAAGCGATCTACCAGTTATGCCTTTTGTGGTGACAGTGATTCATTTTATCATTTAGATTTTGTAACTGATTGTCAGACATATGGTCTCAGTTACAGCTTTCCTTCATGCACATCCTCTGTAGGTTAATTATTTTCTGTGAATGTCTCTGTTCCAGGGAGAATCCGGAGTTTACTTTTGAGGTGTACATGGAAATAACAGTCCAAGGCAAACACAGCTCTGGTGAGTTCATGCAGGATGAAACCATCACAATCACAGCAACTAATGGTAAAAAAAGGACATTTTTTTGGTTTTCTTTTTAGAAAAAATGTTTTTAAATCAAATGTTTCCATCTAAAAAATTCTGTGATTAATTTTGTCTTTGCCCAGCCCCTCTCTTAATTGTCAAATATAATTCATTGTCAATTCTTTTATTTATATAAAATATATTTTCTCCTTATTTTCCTTCTCAGATTTGATTTCAAAGTGTAACGAGTCAGAGAGGAGATTAGCCACACCTCTTCTCCAACTATTTACGACTCAAGGCATTAATATTTAAAACCTTTTTTTTTTCTTCATGTTTTGGTATCAATCCTAAAAACCCACATATTAAAAAGAAACAAAAATGAACCTTAATGAAGCAAGTTCTAAAGGAGGACGTGACTTGTGTTCCTCACTTGGTAAGTCTGGATTCTGTTAGGAAGTGAAGTGAGTCGGAGTTAAGACTCGTCCATTCTAACAGCCCAATATATAGAGGTAGATGTGTCCTCTCCCACAGTAGTTATGAAGGAAGACAAAGCGGAGCTGCTTTTCTCCTTCAAAATCTGCTGGAATTATCGTGTTAACGGTTGAAAAGTTACAACAAGTTAAAGATTTTGTATTTTACCCATTTTTCAGGGCGTCGAAGATCATAGTTTGTAACTTTTCTAACTATTTTGTATTAAAACATTAAAATCATTTTCTAGTCAGGCAATGAATCCAGTCAAAGTTGTAAGGAAGGTTAGAATCAACTGAACTGGAGATGTTTTTCACAGACAGATACATTTAGCCTCTACTTTTATTAAGATTAAAGTTTGTCCTCTCTTCCGTCTTCTGCTCTGTGTGAATAATTTCCTCAGTTCCAAAGAACGCTTATGAGTGCAGTTCTACCAACGTCTTCCCTTTCCATCATTTCCTGTGCACTCTCAAACCTCTGTCTGTGACCATCCTCTCATTCACCGCCATTCAAACACACATGCAGCATTACTTTTGTTATTTCATATTGTTCATTAAGAAATGTTTTAGTCAGAGTAAACTCTTGTACAATAGCTGCTTATACCCAGCCTTTTACATTTACACAGTGCAGTGCTGCCACAAACGATTATTTAAATAGTCGACTAATCACCGATTATTTTATCGGATTAGTCGATTAATCGGATCAAGCGCAAACTGGATGTAAAACAAACATCTTAACCATCATAAGCTTTAAACTAACTAGATATATAGCATTACCTGCGACTATGCTAATGCTGTAAGCTGAATTAGGCCGCTGAAGATGCTAGCGCTGATAGCTAAAAACGCTGAAATTGATAGCGTCTTTGTTTCACAGTATGTATTGTGTTTGTCTTCAAACAGGACCAGAGGTACTGAAGCAGTTCCCGGAGGACTACACAGACCAGGTTCTTTCCTACTTCTCATCCCTCCTGAATGTTTCGGTGTCCTCCTGAACTCCTGTCTTGACGGATGATCCTTTTGTTGTTCTGATTTTGAAGGATGTGTTTTATGACTGAGATGGGGATAATTAAGCAATAATAAAAAACAAATATGATTTATTTATTTGAAACTCAGAAATCTGATCATCAGTGATAAATTATTTAATAGCTAACTCAGTGTCCTGTAACCACTAAGCCACCACTTCCCTGCATACATCAACGAATCTTCAAACCAGGAAAAAGATTATTTGCAGAGTTTATGGTTTGGATTATAGGGAGAGTCTGAGCTGAGCTTAAAAAAAGAGGAAATCTGACAGAGACAAAAAAAATGTTGAGCAAGCGATCCACTAACAACAACCATAAACTGAAGAAGGCTGTTATCAGCTGTTCAGGAGTCTCAGACCAAAGCCATTAAAAGGTAAGATCTGTAACAGATGTGGACACGCACCTCCTGATGGCAAGCTAAAGGAGCGTTCTTTCTATTGCCGTGGTCGGGTCACGGAGGTGTGGCCTCGCAGTAGACAGTCCCTGCTAGAACGGACGCTTCACAAGTAGTTTTACTAATAATTTAGACCAAACTCAATCGCATAAGGAGCCAAAATCCAAAACACACCTTAGGAAAACAGGATAAACATTTATTGAACACCCTAAAATTTAAATTTTAAAACTTCAAAACTGTAACTTTTTAGCATAATTATGAACTAGATGTATAGCATTAGCTGTGATAATGCTAGTGTGATAGTTGATTCTGGCTGCTGAAGATGATAGCCGAAATCACTGAAGTTAATAGGTGAAAACGGGGAAGCTGATAGCCAGCTTAAATATTAGCTTAATGCCAAATAAGCCTAAAAAACTTGAAAAAAACATAGTTTATCCAAAACAGCTAGCATGAAGCTGAAATAGTAGCTTAACTCCAAAATAGCCTAAAAGATCTTAATAAATGCCAAAATATTCCAAAAAGCTAGCAGAATGCCAATTTTTAAAACTTTAAAACTGTAACTTTTTAACATAGTTATCAATAATTAAAAGGCAGGAATATTATTCTAGAATAAATCAACTTAAACCTTAAATAACTTTCAATATTTTACTCTCCATAAAAATATATTTTGTCAAAATTCTACAAGTTAGAAGTAAAAACATGATAACATCGGGCCGTTAACAACATTAAAATAAAATGATCTGGAGGGTCGGATAGAATTCCCTTTAGGGCCGGATCTGGCCCCAGGGCCTAGACTTTGACACATGTGATCCAGAGGATTACAGAACATAAATGGTAGCAAAGTTACAGTAAATCAAATAACATAAACACTGGAGCTCTGGTGTTAAAGGGTTAATAAAATCATCTTTATCTCACAGGAGACTCTACAAACAGTCCCCAAATTCTGCTTCCCGTTCAACATGGAGAGGTACTGGCACACAAACACACTTTTTTTCTTTTTTCTTGCTTTGACTCATCAACACATGTCTTCATGTCAGTTTAACTGTTCAAAAGTTTCTAAATTTACGTTCCAAATATAGAGAGTCCAGGCAGATTCAGATTGTTTTTGCTGAACAGTTCAAGAGTCTCTCTGAACTTTTCTGTCTGCCTCCTTTTGCTCTCGACTTTTCAGTCCCACAGTCAGCCAAGTCGGCCAGAACTTCACGTTTGTGTTGACCGATATTGAGAGCAAGCAGAGGTTTGGCTTCTGTCGTCTGTCCTCAGGTGCACACACCTGTTACTGCATTCTAAGGTGAGGTTCAGTTTGACATTCTGTCCACAAACACGACTATAGTTTGGTTCTCGATGTTCACACTTATCAAGCCAATTCCCTTTATTTATTCATCAGTGTTGTAGGGAGTTTTGTGATTTCAATAGTGTCACATCAAACGTTTGCATAATGAAAAACTATTCTTTATAATGTCTTATTTTTGTTCATTTGCATGATTGCTGTTTGTATTTTTTTCTCTGCACTCAAACGTTTGGAGTGCAGTAAGCTGTTGTTTTGTTTCCCGTCAGTTACCTGCCTTGGTTTGAAGTCTTCTACAAACTGCTCAATATCCTTGCAGATTACTCTGTCAAAGGCCAGGTCAGTTTGAGTCGTATCTTTGTTTGATTCAGAGGTGCCTGGTCCATGTTGCCTTTTTCCACTGAGCCAGACCAGACCAGTCCCCTCTTGGCCGGTCTAGAATGGACTAGAGATTTCAAGTGAGCGTTGGAGCATCAAGGCGCATACAGGGTGTAGACCTGGGGGTCAAACTCAATCACACAGGGGGCCAAAATCCAAAACACACCTTAGGTGGCGGACTGAACAGGAAAACCATTTATTGAACACACTAAAACTACATATTTAAAACTTTAAAACCGTACGTTTTTAACATAATTATTAACTAGATATATAGCATTACCTGTGATCATGCTAGTGTGAATGCTGTAAGCTGAATTTGGTCGCTGAAGATGCTAGTGCTGATAGTTGAAGATGCTGAAATTGATAGCTGAAAACGCTGAAGTTGCTGAAAACGCTGAAGCTGGTAGCAAGCTAAAATATCAGCCTAAAAGACTAAAAGAAAAAAAAAGGTAAAAACATAAATTAGCCAAAACAGCTAGCATGTAAATATTAGCCTAACTCCAAAACAGCCTAAAAAACTTTTCAAAAAGCCCAAATTAGCCAAAACAGCTAGCATGTAGCTGAAATATGAGCTAAACTCTAAAATGGATTAAAAAAATCTTAGTAAATGCCAAAATAGTCCAAAAAGCTCAAAGAATGCCAATTTTTTAAATCTTTAAAACTGTATTTTTTTTTTACATAATTATGAATAATAAAAAAGGAGGAATATTACTGCAGAATAAATCAACTTAAACCTTAAATAACTTTCAATATTTTACTCTCCATAATAATATATTTTGTCAAAATTATACAAGTTAGAAATAAGCGCAAGATAACATCGGGCCATTAATAACAATAAAATAAAATGATCTGGAGGGCCAGATAGAATTACCCAGATGGTAATTATATCAGTGAAAAGCGCTGGTTCTGATGCTTGCTGTCAAAACCTTTCTGCCAATCAATGGGTTACATCATGTGACTACAGAAGCTCCGCCCTAATGGGTCCATTCTTTTTTCTATGGACCTACGACCAACTGTGGACCAGAAATGGTACCAGTCGGTCCTGCTTTATGGGTCCATTTTGTAATGAAAACGTTCAAAAGTCCGGACTGGCCCGGTCGAGTCCGGTCTGGACCACTCAGTGGAAACGAGGCACATTTGTACCAGGTCCAATAATTGTTCTCCAGTAATGCTACGTTCACTGCGGGGATGTGATGCACGTTGAAGAAATCGCTAAACGGGCTTTCTTGAATGCTCTTTTAGGATACAGTGTTCACACTGGACTGTATCTACCTGATTCTAGCACATGTACTCATAGTTGGAAGATGCTTGGTGGAAGATGTCAAAGCGGTGCAAATCTGGTCAATCTTGCTCCAGGCTTTTTCCTTCACAGATTTCTTTCAGCCTAGTGTTATTTAATCCCGGCCGGGCAAAATCTGCAATTATAACCGATCCAGGACAAGCTGGAGAGACTATGTCTCTCGACTGGCCTCGGAACACCTCGGGGTTCCCCCAGAGGAGCTGCAGGAAGTGACTGGGAAGAGGGAAGTCTGGGTATCTTTGCTTAGACTGCTGCCCCGCGACCAGATTAGTGGAAGAAGATGGATGGAGGGCACTTTTTTTTGTTTTGAAAAACATTCTACCCATGCGTCACTACCAAATCTGAGTCCTGGATTGGTCAAAGCTCAACCTGGTTTAACTTTTAACCCACGTTTAATGGTCATGCGTTTTGTACAAATATAAAAGTAGTTTATGTAATAGTAAAAAAAGCAAGAGTTTTGAACGCAAAAGCCTGAAACGCACAAATATGTACGTTTATGTAGATTTTTTGTTGGAAGTGGTCGCTTGAACGTGGGTTTCCAAGCCTGGTGTGAGCGTAGCATAAGCTGTTTGTCTGTTTTTGCTTGTAATTTTGCTGAACTTTTTGTTAGTGGATGAAGGGGTTTGTAAAATGTTTGACTTTTTAACACCGAAGATGGAACACATTCATGGAACTGGTGTAACCTTTTGTTTATTTATGCAATTAATGTAATTCCAAGGGTTTTTGAAGAGGAGAAAAGCGGCATGCGCCGCTTTTCTCCTCTTCAAAAACCCTTGGAATTACAGTCAAAGACGTGATAATTCAAAGAATGTCTAGTGTTAAACAGTTCATGGGTTTTGTGCAAATGTGTATTAAGAACTTCCGACATTTGTTAACCTTTCAGGAGAGCCAGTGGCAGGAGCTTTTGGTTTTACTGCACACACTTCCCGTCCCTGAACCTGGAGATCCCATCCATCTCGGAATGGTGCGTCCCAATAACAACTCTTAAGTCTGCACACAAGGAAACTATTGTCGACAGTACATTGAAGCGAACTGGTTTAATTTTGGCTTCCACGTTAACCTCTGACTTTCTCGTACCTCCAGCATTCTTTCTTCACCGTGCCTGATATCAGAGAACTCCCCAGCATCCCTGAGAACGTGAGTGTTCTTACCGTCATGGAGACAGAAGCTAATGGTTTCACAGCCACTAAGAAAAACCTCAAGATTGATTCACTAAGACAAACCAACAAAATATGAGCTTTGCATCTTGTAAAATCTAGAGAGAAGATCTCTTTCTCCAAGAAAAACTGATATACTTTAAACAAGTACTTCCATACAGATGTTATGATTTTGTCATAAATGCAACAAATGTTCAATTTTTACCGACCAATAATTGTTTTTATCACTTTAATTACTGGATTTATACTTTTGAATGTACGAAGCTCATTCAAATGGCTTGAACTAACTATCCTGTTTTTTTTCTCTTCTTTTTTTGTAATTTGCAGAGAAACCTAACGGAGTATTTCGTAGCTGTAGATGTCAACAACATGCTTCACTTGTATGCTAGTATGCTGTATGAACGCCGGATCCTCATCTGCTGTAGCAAACTAAGCACTGTAAGTACATTAAGATGTCATTTCCTTATAAATTCATGTAAGATCATTTAAGATATCTGCTTAGCATTTTTGAGAAGTCCTGTTGTAAAAGTTCAAAGACTTTTTTCCATCCAAAGATGGTTTTAACTTGTTATTCTGATACAAAAGATCAACAAACTCCCTTTTATTTATAAAATATAAATACTAGAAGTTTCTGTGACCCCACTTTTATTGTAAACATGCCGAGGATAGCCCAAGGGTTACTACTATTTATACTTTTTGCACTCCTAAAACAGTACTTGCCAATATTCAACTTTTTTTTTTGTTTTGAAACATCTGTTTCCTTTTGCAGGAATATATTTGTGAATATCACCATATAAGACTGAAAAAGCTGTAAGTTGACCTCAGTATTCTGTACTCACCCACAGTTAACAGCTTGCATCCACGGGTCTGCAGCCATGCTGCAGCCAATGCACTGGCAGCATGTTTACATTCCTGTTCTTCCTCAACACCTACTGGACTACTGCTGGTGAGTGTACTGGAACCGTAGTAACTCCATAGACTTCTGTAACCGTAGTAACTCCATAGACTGCTGTAACCGTAGTAACTCCATAGACTGCTGTAACTCTAGTGACTCCACAGACTGCTGTAACCAGGAGTAATAGCTCAGTTTGTTCTGGATTGTGAATCTATCTTTTTTTGTAGTGCTCCGATGCCGTACCTCATTGGAGTACATTCCAGCCTCATGGAGGTAAGTCGGTTCAACTTCACACCAATTACTAGAGTCTTCATTCAAATGTACTATTCAGCAGCACGTGTTTTAGGGTCATACTCACAACTACCCATATGAGAGCCTATTTGGGGGTTAAAGTGGGTTGCTGTACAAATCCTGTTCACTATGCAAGGAGCCCGTTAGTGCTGTTGAAGCGATAAGTGCATGTAGTGCTGCCACAAACGATTATTTTTTACGATTAGTCGACTAATCGGGTCATGTGCAAAGTGGATGTAAAGTACACATCTTAACCATCATTAGCTCTAAACTAACTAGATATATAGCATTACCTTTGATAATGGTAGTGTGAATGCTGTAAGCTGAATTTGGCTGCTGAAGATGCTAGTGCTGATAGCTGAAGATGCTGAAATTGATAACTAAAAATGCTGAGCTGATAGCTAGCTAAAATATTAAATGCAAAATTAGCCTAAAAGCTGGTTAACCAAAACAGCTAGCTAAACTTCAAAATAC